>NW_004955623.1:157327-163672 GCF_000276665.1 Chinchilla lanigera
ACAGATGAACACCAGCCTCAGCACATGGTTCTGGGATCAGTCATCTCTCACAGAGACCGACAGTGGCTGTGCTGAGGCCTCAAGGTGACCAGGCCCTCAGGGCAGGGCAGATGAAGCTGCACACCTAGGCTCAGGTTGCCCCGGGTGCATAGTGGGGGGATGAAGGCCACCTGACAGTTTCTGCTCCCCAGAATCTGACTGGGTTTCATGGGCTGAAGACACATGGAAAATATTAGTAGTTCTTGTGATCATTTGTATTTATATATAACACTTTTTAAGGAAAATATGTCAAAGACAACACACATTGTAATAAGTCAGTACTACAAGGGATTTTGTAAGACAGGTTACGAGTGAGTTGGAATTCAGGGAGTACTTTCTTTAGTAATGGTTCACTGAAGGTTGGGTGAATGGTGAAAAACTTTCTTTGTATTTTTGGATAGTGGGAATCAAATTCAGGACCACATGCTTGCCAGGCAGGAGCTGTGACACTGAGCTAAATCCACGGCCTTGGGTAAAAAATTTTTAAGCACAAATTTATACATAGGAATCAGATGATGAGCTATTGTGTGTACAGTAAATAAAACTAAGTCCCAAACCAATGAATCAAGAAACGTGACTACACATCAGTCCTGTTCAACTCTAGTTGCCAACTTAACAGCAGAGAAACTTCACTCACCCTCTGATGTTTATAACTTCTATTGCTCTGTTTTTATTTTTACTGTCTAGAGATAAGCACAAGGTGTTACATTACTGTTGGTGTTTGTACACTATTCATCAATGTGATAGTACAACAATTTAAATGAAACTTGGTGTTCAAAGTGCACTTTGCTCTCCTTTTCAAAGGGACCTCATGCTCAGCACTCCCACAAGTAGTATCTGCCAGGTGCAGCGCTAGTGGCACCTAGTGACTCGAGGTAGAACTGCAACTGCACTGACGGGGCCAGCTGAGGTGAGAAGCAGGCCACTCTCAGGTGTGCCTCTGCTTCCTCTCCTGAGGTCTTGCAATGCGGAGCCACCGACACCCTTTCTGCCATATGGACCTGTTCCATACAGCAGATCGTCAGCTACTTGGCACAGTTCTGTGGAGGGAGACAGGAGGCTTGGTGTCCCAGAAACAGAATGTGGAAACAGATGATGACTTAGAGAAAGTTTTCAGGAAGGCCTTTGTAGCAATTAGAATGCTCCACAGATGTCCACAGTGCAGCTACACAGACTCTTATCTTAGTTACATTTTTGGCAGTGCCACATTTCTTCATCTTAGGGCCAAGGGGAATGAGCTCCCCTCCACCGGAAACATTCACACAGCAGCATATGAAGTGCACTGTGGGTTCTATGGTCCTCTGAATTTCGTGGGAGGATGGCTCAACACACCCCCAGGATCCAGGACAGCCCTGAGACTCTGTGGGCTCAGGATTCAGGAAGAGCTGGGACGGAGTGCTGAGGAGTAAGTGGCCTGACGTAAGTGCTCAGTCTCTCTGACACCTGGCTGTATTGGAATCAGAGCCCCTTCTGTTCTGTTCCCCTCTGAAAAGTGTCTGTTGAGTTTCCACTTTCCTTGTGTCTTTGTCCCCTGAGCTCTTGTTAGATCAATTCTAGGATCAAATGTTGAAGTTCCTTTCCCTACTAGGGGATAGAACCACATTGTCCCAAACCATCCAAGGCACAGGATGGATGAGTCACTTCTTTGTCTCACAGGTCATATTCCAAGTGAGCCAGGAGGTGACTGGAATCCTCGGCCTGAGGGTGGGCTGCGTGGGCTGCCACTGGACCCAATGTGGGTTCTCCACGGAGCCTGATCCAGGCTGGAAGCCCGAGCCCTTTCCCTGGCTCTGTCTTCAGTAGCACTGGAGAGAAAAGAGAAACATGGAGACTTCTATTTATGTAACAAATAGCTACATAAGAAAAAGAACCATGTTTTCAGTGAGGAATTCTGATTCCATGAAGTTCCAAGACATGGGTGAGTTACTGCTTTAGTTTTATGTGTGGTACATCCATGACAATGGCATTCAAAAAATGTATACATGTTCCATAAAGCAGGGAGCCATACCCCATGTCAATTTAGTTAAGGTCATTTTTCCCTAGGAGACAAAACCTTATGCAAGACATGTGTGTGATGCTGATGTTAGGGTTCTCACTTCTGCTTCCCATGTGGGCTGTGGCTCTTCTCAGCTCCTAGAGTTTGAAGCTGCCCTGTTGGGAAGCACTGGGGTTTTGGGAGTAATGAAGCACAAACTGGAGGAGCTCCTAGCAAACAGGTAACAAAATAGGTGGTTTTCAAGTTTTTGCTCAGACCAACAATAAATACATAGTGTAGCTTTGATCCTATGGCATTTCATGAACTCCAATGCCGTCCTCTCCTCTACTTCTTTCAGTGCCTCTGGCACTGGGTTGGTGATCTGGGGTCCAGCGGATCTTCCAGGAGATTCTGGTACAAGTTCAAGTTGAGAATCACAGTTCTAGAAAAAAGGCAGTTATGTTCAAAATTGCAAACAGTTTGGGGAAAGCATTGTACTTCTGCCGCTATGAAGCTCCTAAGGTAGCCATGTGTTTACTGTGCTGCAATCTATTCTATAGAGTACTCTCTCCAACAACTGCAGGTCCCACTCCCACAAACCCTTCTGAAGGAGGAAACCGATGACTATGATGCCTTCAGAAGAAGTTCTTTCAAATACATTGATAAAATTAGGCAGGTCACAGCTGGGCAGGGCAGGACAGGGCTCATAAAAAATCCCTACAGACTGGAAGGTTGAAGCTGAAAAATCATACGTTTGAACCCAACCTTAGAAAGTTCAAAGGACCACGTCTCCATTTTTTTAAAAAGGGGTGGGGTTGTACATCATTGGAAAGACTTTGGGTTCAACCTCCAGTCCTGCTATGCCACCCTACAAAAGGAAAATCATGAGGAAAAGTGGAATTTAAATGTTATGAGATGGAGGCTGGGGATTTAGCTCAGCGGCACAGTGTCTGCCTGGCAAGCACAAGGTCATGAGTTTAATTCCCTGTACTAGAAAAAAAACAAAAACAAAACAAAACAACAACAAAAAAAATGTTATGAGATGTTCATTACCATCTTGGACTATCTGCCTGAGGACCTGTATTTAAAGATGACCCTGAGATGAGAACCTGTCCTCAAAAGAATATCTAAAAAGCAATGAATTTTCCATGGTTCCCACAGACCTTGGGGATGGGGCAGAACAAGAGAACCCTCAGTAAATGAGGGAGGAAGCCTCAGGAATGAAGAGTGTGAGGGCCTCTCTTGTGTCCAGAACTGGAGGCTCTTCTGGGCCCTGGAACTGTGCTGTGTGTGAGAGGGGCTGCCCACTTCACACGCGCTATGCAGGGTGACCCGACTGCCCTTTCCACGTGTGGTCTATTCCTGCAGAAACATCGAGCCAGTGGCCTGCTTGGGGCTGACAGGAATCATGTCACTTTAGGGTCTCACCCACGGAGCTGCAGACTTCATCAGAGATCCTGATTGTTGGGCCCAATTGAGGAGAACCAGGCAGCATGGTGGCATCATGCAGTGCCATCAGGCATCCCAGGTGGGGGCAGGGATGCTCCCTATAGAGACACAGGTAGGTCTGATGTCCTCCAAGGGTTGGTGAGGGTCCATGTGGCAAGGGGACTGTACAGGTTTCTGGTTCACCTGATGGGCACCATCTGGAGACCCATTTTAGGAAGAGAGTTTGAGCATGCAAGCTCTGCAGACACATGTTAGACTCTGACATTTTCTGACTGGGTGAACTTGCACGACAATGAACTTGTCTGAGCCTTCATTTTCCTTTATCTAAAACAGAATGTGAATATGTTAGCTATTGTCCCTACATAGTGCTTAAGGCTAAAGCAGTATGGTCTCCCAGTGCACAGAGGGACCTGGCAGAGGTCGGATGCAGTTACTGCAGTGTCTATAGAGAAGAGACCGTGGAAGAGGGGTTCATCTTATTGTACTGAGACTTAATTGAGGGAATTTATTCTGCATAAATGTTACACACATTGTAATGCAAAGACTGATAGTATTTTTACAAATTAGGAAGTCAAAAGGGGCTGATCTTGTAGCAACTATATTCATCTCCTGATCCTCATTCCCTGCTTGTGAAAAGACAGTTATGGAAGGTCCAGAGGTATTTGGTGTCTCCCAGGTGCTACACACAACCATTGTGGGATGACCAGTGCTTATGTGCCAATAGCCTAGGGTTCTCTTGTTCAGTTCAGATGGAAGTAATGTATTGGTAAAGTGTGACCCTGCTAACCATCCTGATGTAATCAGATGACACCAGAGAGGGCTGAATGTCAGATGTTCACAGGGCCAGTTGCTGGTCATAGGCACTGCTGCCACTGCCTTCCAGTGCCAACTTGTGCGAGACACCATGGGTTGACTCCACTGGGTACAGGTCTCTGCTGCTGCTTTGAACTCCAGCTTGTGCTAGACGCTTGTCACTGAAAAGGAATTTTTCAAATGTGTGAGAATGAGGCATGGGTAGAGTTTTTAGGCAGTGATAGAGATTATATGATGTACTCAAGCAGGGAGTGCAGGAACTAGGGAAAGAAGACACATTGTAGTTTAGAGCTGAGTACCTTTGTACTTTTCTTGAGGGAGTGAAAATATAGGAGTAAAAGTACCCCCTCAAAAGGGTACAAGGCCATTTTTTAGGCATTTCTTAATAGATAACTTAAACATTTTCTGAATTCCCTCAAACTATTGTTTACTTTTAATTGGGCAAATTCATAGCCTTTTAGGGATGTGTCTGGTAGGAAAGAATGTAAATTGGGCCAAGGACTGGTCAGTGCAACAGTCCTTACCTCAGCCTGAGGCTCCTATAGCTCACGTTTTTAATTGAGCCAATTTATGGCCCTTTAGAAAGAGAACTTTTATATCCCAAAAGACCAGACTGGTTTTCCCTTCATGCAAGTAAGGCACTGGAATATTTATCCTGTCAAAAACTCACTTGGCATCAAGCTAGGTATAAACTGTCTTTTCAATAAATCTATGTGGCTTCCCAGCAGATGAAAATAAAGGGTCAGAAAGAGTGCCTTTTTACTGGTTGTACCCCATGTAAGCAAAGGATTGAAACAGCATCGTATGATTGGTCCTGCAGGCAGCGCCAGATCCAAGTAAGAGATTAAAATATCACTTTTGATTGGTCTGCGTGCAGTGCTCAGGAAAGGCGGAGTCATTTTGGATCCCGTGTTCTGTGTCCTCTCTGTTAGGAAACATCTCCCTCAGCCTCTTAGCCATGAGTTTCTCTGACCATTGACATTTTGCCCCGTTATTTGGAAACTTTGCCCTAGACCTACTCTCCTACGCCACAGCTAAAGGCTCTCAAGGGCCTGGGCGGAGGGGCAGATCCTGCAGACTCCTCCCGTGCTGAGGTAGTGCCTTCGTGAATCTGTTTCCTGTCCTGCTGGCATCTCCAGTCTGAAGAGTGGCCAAGGTCCTTCTCCTTCCTGCAGAGAGGAGTCCCCGCCTCCCTGCCCCTTTCTCATCCTTTCCACCAGCCTGCAGCCTCGCTTCTTTTCATCCCCTTTTAAAGCCCTCGACACTCACTTTATCAGCTTTCTTTCCCTTGACCTCACCATGGACTCAGCTTGTGCCCAGTTATTCCTGCTGTATTATTTTCAGGATTTCAGTGGTCGGTTTTTGTTCTGCAGATGCAAACTGTGGGCACAAAGATTGCCAAGTTAAGAATTTCAAGGTTTCTTACTGAAGTAACCGCAGGCTTAACAGCCACAAGAGGTTTTGTGAAAACATTGTTTGCTGCAAGCCCTGGGGTGGCTCCTAGTGTGGGGGAGATGTGAAGGCCTGGTGGGGAAGGCCTGGCCCGAGCCTTACTTGTGAAAGCTGTGAGGGATTTGTACGTCCACACTGGGTGCTGTGCCAGGGGATGGCTTGCTTCAAAAGCAGAAGATAACAATCACTGTAATCTTTACCTGGAGTTTTACCAAAAATGTAACAATTTTTTAAATTTTTTCCTTGAAAGTGAAGAGTGAAAGTATTACCTTAACACCACAATGATATTTTGTAGGTGAAAAATATGTCCTTGATTGCTGTTCATGTTAAAAACTTTAACGTTATTGCTGAATCATTTGCATCTATCCATACAATTTTTAAAAATCACCATTTAGGGCTGAGGATACAGCTCAGCAGCACAAGTGCCCGCCCATTCCTGGATCCAAAACCAAACAAACAAAATATCACCATTAACTTTTCCCCAGCTGTGCTTTTGTGAATCAATCAATGTGTCTAGACAATGTTCAGTCCTTTGCTTGAAATAAAACATAAAGACTTTAGTATATTGCAAATGATATTGTAGTTTAATTCAATATTGTAAATCACTTTAAAATACT
>NW_004955623.1:193382-194585 GCF_000276665.1 Chinchilla lanigera
CCCCCATGCCTCAGGTAGATCTGTGCTCAGATTTACTTTCCCAAATGGTCCCACGACTTGAAGATTCTGTTCACTGGCACTGCCCCTGGGCCGCAGATCTTCTAGTGCTTAGATTCAGGACTTGAACTGCTGTGATACACTTGTTTTCCTAAATTCCTGAGAGGTCACCAGCATCTCATACACTGCTTTCCAGATTTCAGTTTCCCCGAAGCCCTGGTTTGTAAATACTTTGCTTACTGTGTTCCTCTTCCCAGTGGGGAGGTAGAATGAATTGGAGATTGTTCCATCTTCAACAGCTATTGACTTGCCAGCTTCTCCTCAGGGAGCCAAATCACTCCCCAAGACAAGATTTATGCTAGACCTGGGGTGAGGGCACAGTGCCCTTTCTGACCTCCCAGCCCAGTGGATTTGGAGTGGTGAGTTTCTCCTTCCTTCTCCTTTCCCATATCTGGCTTCCTTTACCACACCAGAATCCCTGTACCTGCCTTCCTCTGGTGCACAGATCAGAGACTCTCTCACGGCCACCACCTAGCCAAGCTGGTGACCTCAATCCCAATTTTATTGTACATTGGAGCTCTCTCCCTGTACATGGTGAAGCATCTTTTGTGTAGTCTGGTGAGAAATACCTTAATACATTTACTTTAAATATAAGAGAGATGCAGGAAGGAATGAAAGGATGGGGGAGGAAAGGTAAGAGAGTGAGAAAGACAGAGAGAAAGAGAGAGAGACAGAGAGAGAAATGGAGATAAAGACAGAGAGAGACAGAGATGACAGAGACAGAGAACAATCAAGCTGCTCAGATTTATTCCAGACTATTACAGATTCAGTTAGTTTCTGGGAATTCCCTAACCTCCATGTTCCCCTGAACCCAGACTACATACTGTGGTTTGTTTTAAGACCAAGCATTGTTTTCAGGGAAAAAACTATTTCCTACTTTAAAGTGTTTTACTTGAGAGAGAAAAAAAACATAAGATTTAGGGACTGGGGTTTTAGCTCAGCGGCATAGTGCCCACTGGCACATTTTGCTTAACTTTATACAAATTTATCAAAGACTTACACAAAGTGAATCATTTTCTAAGAAGGTATATTTTAATAGCAACTCCAGAAGAGAAAGAACACCTATAGAACTGAAGTATCTTATTTAAAAAAACATACTGAATTGTCAAAAAGCTACTATAGAAAGAAAGTAGCATAGTTTCACAA
>NW_004955624.1:0-973 GCF_000276665.1 Chinchilla lanigera
TGTGCAACTCTGCCTTGGAGCCAGCTGAGTATGGAATGAAATGTCCACAAACTGTAGGTTAAATAAACTTTGTCTTCCTTAACTTTGTGCTTCAGGTACTTTGTCTGAGCAATGAGAGAAAAGTAACCACTAAGAATTTGGTATTAGAGAAATGGGGTCTATGCTGTGACTATACCTGACCATATGGTTCAAGAGCCTTTGGAAATGGCTTGTGGGAAGTGTTTGGAAAAGTTCAGAGATACCGCCTGAAAGAGCAGGACTGGAATGCCTTCAGCTGTTCTGTCTGGAGTATTCTGGTCAGAGCTCAGGTGAGCAGAAGGCTGAAAAAAATCCTCCCAGTTGAGACTGGGTTCTGCTGGAAAGAAGGACTGCATTGCTTGTTGGACTCCAGATGATGTGTGCTATGGGTTGGCAGAAAGCTTGTCTGCATTTTGCTTGTGTCCAGAGACTTTGTCTAAGACTGATATTAAGGGTGGTGGACAGAGTAATTTGACAAAAGAAATTTCAAGGCAGACAAATGTTGAGGTGGAGGCATGGCCATTGCTGGGGGATTTTAGCCAGACTTATTGAGAATCAAGAGCAAAGAAGCCAGGAGGATGATATATATCCTTGTGAG
Source organism: Chinchilla lanigera (assembly GCF_000276665.1). Lineage (NCBI taxonomy): Eukaryota > Metazoa > Chordata > Mammalia > Rodentia > Chinchillidae > Chinchilla > Chinchilla lanigera. The sequence goes on from NW_004955624.1 coordinate 617, forward strand.
GTGGGCCAGGGAAAAAGCAGGAGTAAAAGTATGGACTGCCTAGACAGAGCTGAGGAGATCTCCTTTGCTGAGGAGGAACAGGAGAATATAAAAGATGGCTTGAGGGCATCACACGAAGCCGTAAGTCTCCACCCTTTGCAGCCTCAAAACTGCAAAGGTGAAAGACTTTGCTTTGAGGAGAAAGCCGCAGAGTGCCAAATTCTAGAATGGGGGTAGCCATGCCTTGTGCCAGAATGGCCGCAGCATACGGAATTTGTTGCTCAGAATCAGGTTCAGAATGTTCAGCAATCCAGGCACTCGACCCCTGTGGCCCAGAGAGAAGAAAACCCGGCTACTGCTCCAGGTGGCAGCAGATCT
>NW_004955624.1:3592-9332 GCF_000276665.1 Chinchilla lanigera
TCATATTGATTATATTATCTGTAATTACTTGGCATGAATTACAGATGAAGCATAACTGTGCTTGCAGTTTTGTGGAGGACGACTTGGTGACTCTCCTTGAAGGAGGAGCAGTCATTCCCATGTCGGCTGATCCTGGCCATATTTTCATATACTGATGGGTGCAGAGCTGGCTAGGACTTTTCCTTAGGCCTTCAATTGGATTTAAGCAGTGCAAATCATCCACCAGAGTTTCTGATGTGCAGTGTTTGAAGCAAGGTGGCAGGGCAGTGTTTCCCTGCCCAGGGATGGGCTCTGTGCAGAAGTTCTTCTATTCTAGCCACATTGAGTGCCAAATATAGAGAGCACTTCCTGTAGCACTTTCCTTGTGATCCAGAAGGTTTATACTTGTAATTCCATGGAAAAGTTATTGGAATTCTATCGGCTTAATTCCAGTCTACCCCTTTCAGTGCAAGAAAGACATACTAATATACCAAAAATTGTGAGGAGGCAAGGGGGTCTGGACTCTGGCTAAGTTTTTACCTGAACAGAACAAAGCCCCCACCAAGGGTCCAACAGGGCTTTTTTTAATTTGTGAGGAAGGGAGTGCCTGGAGGATGAGCCACTGTGAGAAATACAGGAAGTCTGTGGGTGCTGTGAGCTGGGCAAGGTAGGAGGCCTGAAATCCGCTCTGCAATATGCAGAGAGAAGGATACGCAGAAAGAGTAATCTGCATGACATGAGTGAGGTGGGATCTAATGTTTAGGGTCAGTGCCTCAGCTCTGATGTGGAATATTTTATTCCCTCTTATCTAGAGGCTCCATCCAAGCCAAAATCATTGGGCACAGCTCTCTCCCCTTCCCCAGCTCACACGTTTATTTTGCCACAAGTACTATGGGAAAATTCTGCCTTGTGACATTGCTTCGGGGACTACACATCTGCATCTCAGCTGGTCTGATTTGCATTGTTTAAAGCTGATTGAGGGGAAAAGTAAAAGCCCAGCCCAGCTCTCACACATCAGGACATGGAAATAGATCCCATTCAGCCAAAGTTGAGAGTTTGCTACTCCTTCAAGAGTAATCTCCCCGGTGGTTCTCTACACAGTGTTATTTGAAATGAAACCAATATCTTCCGTACACTATGCACATATGATTGCATTTGAAGGTATAGACTATAAGGAGGTAGAGTAAAATGGAATCAAGAATGTGGCCTTTAATCCAATGACTGGTTCCAGTTTGAGAAGATTACAGCACTGTCTGTGCTCAGGGAAGGGCAGAAGAAAACACAAGCAAAAGAGGAGGATGTACCAGACACAGTCAAGTTGGGAAGAAAAATCTGGAGACCTGTTGATCTCACCAATCTACCTCTCAAGATTAGAACATTAAATGAAGTCCACTAATTTGTAGCACTTTTATTGGGAGCCCTCCTGACAATTCAAGAAGAGGAAGCTAATGCAATTCCTTAGCCTTCGAGATGCTTACTTTTAGTTAAAGACATTGAAAATGTATGAGATTTAGCAGACTGCCCTATGATGAGCAATATATAAATTTCAGAGAGGCAAGCTTACTGAGAAGGTGATAATTGAATTGTGGAATCCATTGACAGTGATTGCATGTAGTGGTCATGTATTTAGGCTTCTGGTCCCAGTGCCGCTCTGGTAGACGTGCGTATACATAGGATCCTGCTTCGGGCAACTAGCAACAGATATATCTGAGGTAAAAGAAAAATGTTGATCGTGGTGTTTCTTTCAATAAGTCACTGTACATTCAAATGGGTAACCTCAAGTAGACAGGGTCATATAGGAAGTGGTGTCATAATATTGGGGTTGACCATGAGCTAGAGACCTTCATGTGGTTGGTGATTTCCTGATAAAGCAAATTCCAGAACCTAGTTATAGTATTGTTGGAATTCATTACTAAATTAGAATTATCCATAGGTTTTACCAGGAGGTCTTTTATAATTTTTACAAAATTTGGACAATACTCAAACAGAAGATAAGTGAAACTGACTTCATATCCATTTTTTTGCTGGGTACTTTATCATGTTAAAGTTTTGTCTACCATCTTTTGTTATTTGTTAATACTTCTATAATGCCAAATTTATTGTGAGGATTAAATGGAAATGAGGAAATCATTCATTGTGAGTATTAAATGGAAATAAGGAAATCATTGTCATAATTAAACCATGAAATAAATTCCATTTCATGAGTACATCCTTTGTTGGGACACACATGCCAGGCAAGAAATTAATCCTCCTGTTCATCATGACACAGGATTATCAAGACATGAAATGCTTGTGATTATTACAAATATTCAGGGCAGATATGACAATTCATTCAGTTTTTCTCACATCCATACAAAGTCTGCATTTACATGTAAAATAAGTTATTACAGTAGATTTAGGAAGTAATAGTTGATATAAATCCAAGTGTAAGAATTTTACGTACCACTCATGTAAATTATTCAGTGGAGTAAATATACTGATGCCCTATCTACAGTAAGTTTAATGAGCATAGGTTCCAAGCAAATTTGTTCTAATACTGTGTGACAATACATGTCATCAAAATGACAGCACATGGGCTTCTGTTCGTATCTGAAGGAGACACTGCAAAGACTAGATTGACAGCATTGATGTTAGTGGCCCAGCCCTCCGGGAGAGATATCGCCTTGTGTTGATGTGTGCATTGGTAAAGTACCTGAAAATGATGACTTCCAAGTGCATGAGAAGTAGTTCTACTTCTTGTTTGAAGGAAGCCAGTCAGGCAATGTGAGCATAGGATGGAGACTTGAGAACAAGTGCTAGAAACTGGCAGAAAACCACACAGCTGAGAAATTCTGTCACATTTATCTACAGGTGGAAATCAAAGCCCACGTGTGTGATTCCTGAACGATCACTCCTAATGAAAGAGGGACTTGAGCAGCACTGAACAACAGGGGTTAATGAATGCTTCACTTCTGCCTTTTATGTTTTTATCTACAAAAGTGCTGAATTTGTCAAGTATTTAGTTACAGCAAAACCCCATACTCTTAGAAGTATTACATCTGATAAGTGAGAACACAGTAACTTTTCATCTCATTTGGACTACTTTTCTCTTTCACGTATAGGTGGGATCACACAATGTGAATGGACTGGACTCCCTCACAAGTGAATTCAGAAACTGGTCTCAGACTAGTTTCTCAGGAGTTTTGTTCTGTTCACAGATCTACTTGCAATTTCATTAGTACCTGTTTCAATAAATGATGTTACATTTATTGTAGGGGACTGCTACATCTGCATAACACATTTCAAGTTCTGTTTCTCCTTTGTTTTACCCATATTTATCCAACATTAGATTCATTTATGTGTCACACAAGATCTTATAAAGTTAATGATTGTGTGCACAGATTGAAAACTACATTAATAGCACAAGGACATGTAAAACATGGAAGACCCACACTGGAGAAAGTCTTCTGCTGATCAGAAGTAAACGTATTGTTTCATTACTAGATACAACACTCTGCAGATGTATATTAAACACACTTTTTCAAAGGTTTATTTAAACTCTAACGTTTCTTAGTTACAATATTTTCCAGTTCATCTGTCCATTTGTGACTCTGGAGCATTGAGTTCCCCATTAGTATCATAGTGGAATTTAGGTCAGTTTTCTTGTCAATTATTTTTTGTTTTTTGAATTGTGTCCAGTGGTATCTGGTCCATATATGTTTATAACTGTTATCTCTTCTTCTTGAATTGTTATCTTAACTGACATTTACTAACTTTTTTGTCCTTGCTGATCAATTTCTTTGAAATCATTTTGTCTGAAATGAGAATAGCAACTCCTGCTTTATTGTAGGTTCACATTCTATGGAATGTTGTTTACATTGTTTGAGTATTAATCTTTATCATTTTTCCTTCAGTGTGCTTCTGATGTGCCGCACATTGGTATGTGTCAGGATCCAAGCTATTGATGTGGGTACTGACTGGGGAATTGATAGCAATTACACTGAGTGTTATTACTGAGATCCTCACTTATTCCTGTCAGTGCGTTACTTTCCTGTTGCTGACTTCTTCCTTTGTCTTCATTTGCATAGCTGCTCACCCCATGAGGTGCATGTATACTTTTTTTACTTGTTGACATTTAGGCTTCATTGTCTCTTTCTCTGATATCCTTGAAAAATGTTTGCCATGTGCACTTGTAGCTCATGCATTTATGGAATTCTTCCTTGTCATGAAAATATCTTAATTCTCCATCAAGTTTAAGGGACATTTGTGAAGGATAGATAAGTCATGATTGAAAATTGATATCTTTTAAGGCTTGAAGCATTTCACTGCAAAACTTCTTGGCTTTTGAAGTTTCTGTAGGGAAGTCTGCTGGGTTTCCAATAGGCTAAGCTGTGTATGTGACTTGTTGATTTCCCAAGAAGCTATGAAGATTTTGACCCTGTGATGGATTTCTAAATATGAAGCATGAAGTTGCAAGCAGTGCTTCTCTTTTGCTCAGTTTGGTGACCTACACACCTCCATTTTCTGTATGTCTATTTCTATCTCAATATTTGGGGAGTTTTCTGCCATTATTTCTGTGAACAGGTTTCTTTTAGGCCATTTACATTGACTTCTCCTTTTTCTCATATTTTATTTATTATTCAATTAATCTTCCTTGTATAGTGTTTGGATCAATTTTTCATATCATCATGCTGTTTGTGAGGTGTCACTAACTCCTTGGTTGTCCAAAGCATCACTGTATTCCAGTTCTGAGTGTGCGTCCTCACGTTCACCTCTGCTGCCTCCTTTACTCGCATTATGTGTTTAATCTCCTGGATTTCTCTCTGTTGCTCTCTCTTCCCTTCTTTGTTCTAGGAATGGAACCCAGTGCTTGTGCTTTCCTCTCAGGCAATTCTCCTAGATTCCCAATTTTAAAATGCACTTCAGTTTGATGGTGTACTTGTCACTCATGCTTTGTATCACTTACTTATTTCATTCAGCCACTATTAATGTCTTCTGAGAGCTGTAACACCTTGTTTTCTGATTTCTCCCATTATACGTTTAGTTAGGCCTTCTCTAATGTTGCTGAGTAGCTCCTTGAGTATTTTCTAATCAACCCCCATGCATTGAAGTAATCCATATGCATGGCTTATAGAGCAATACCATCATTCCTCACCTCTTCTGTTTGCAAACTGTAGGTTTCAGAAAAAAAAAAATCATTTGCCAAAATTGTGCTTCTGTTTGCAAATTCCACATCAAACCATCCTCCCCACACATACACAGTCTTAGTCTCTTTCCCCAAAGTTGTAAAAGACTTTAAGTTCTTAATCTGAGATACTAATGTACAATTCTGCATGTTGGAGCCAATTGGAGCAGCTTTAGAATACTTTGGAGTTTTATGGAGTATTTAAAGACATTTTTTTGAACTTAATTTGTTTTTGGGATTGGTTTGTGCTCAGGTTATGGGCAAAACTAAGGTACCAAATTTGCTGCTTTATTCAAATCATCTTAGTTGTTTTTTGCATGTTGTTCTTGCTTTGCAATAATGAAGTGTCATTGTCTCTAACTGTAGTCTTTCCCATGGCTCCTGTATTCAACACCTTGTTTATTTTGAGAACAGAGCATGCAGTTTGTTGAGCACCACACCATTTCTCAGGAATCAGACTCTCGTATTGTTAAAGTTACAAGGGTATTTTGAATAAAGGCTTAACCAGAAATAGCCACAATCATGTGACAGTTATAATATCACGTGAAACAGGGACAGTAGTATCATCCAAGAGAAATTAGACATTGCCATACATAA
>NW_004955624.1:10120-10934 GCF_000276665.1 Chinchilla lanigera
CCTAAAAACAATGTTCACACTCACAAAAATGAAATAAATTAAAAACAGCCAACAAACTGGAAAGCACCCAAAGCAGAGAAGGAAAAGGAAATTTCTTTGTGATTTCAAGCCTGTGGTTTTGTTTTGGGGTGTACAGTTTGGGGCAATGTCTAACTCAAGCACGACTGTGGTATCACAACAAAGGAGGTCAGAGCCCAGAGCCTTGCCAGGTAATCACCCATAATCTGGCAGTGCGATGTGAGTGGGGTGCTCATTTTGGGATTTGCAATTCCAGAGAAAGTAATGATGAATCAGCTTTTTGGACAGGAGTTTGTGGCCAGTGTCATTTAGCTTGTAACACTCCTGAAATTGGTATTTTCTAGTGTCTGTACTCCAGAGTTGGAGAGACTGATTTGATGCTGCTTAACATTCTACCAACTCTCAAGAAGTCAGAAATCCTCTCCACCAATTTGGATGCTTTTACTCTGTCTAGCCTGTAAGTGAGTGCCTACAGGAAACTGAGAATGGAAACACATCCAATGGTGAGTCAGAAAACATTTTATACAAACTTCACAACCCTGCTGAGACAAGGTACACAACATTCAGGGCAAGTAAGAGGTATTAAGGAACCTAAAGTCCAGTTTGTTTTATCTGGACAGTGAGGGAGTTATCAGAGGTCTGACATTCATTAGTATCTAATATATGCTCAAATGTATGTATACGTACATGTATATATATCAGGCAACATTTTCCCTTCGTTATTACAGGCTCATAAGGTCAGAAATCTCCAGAACGAGTGTGCAGGGAAGGCTAAATAAAATGAGGCCATGGAATG
>NW_004955624.1:11346-12802 GCF_000276665.1 Chinchilla lanigera
GGCTATTGTCTTTATCTAGTTGAGATCAGATCCAGTTGCGCTGGTCAGTGATCTCGTCTCATTCTTTGAGGCTTTCCAGCTCCATCGGCCCTTACTCCCCTCAGGAGGGATCCGTGACTTTTAGGGTTTGACTTATGACGAGGAGGCCCCGATTCTCAGAGAAGCCGTCTAGGCCTTGGACAGACTCACAAGAAAAGCCCATCTGTTAATTGAAGGCCCACTCAGGGCTCCTTCGTAGTGGTCTCCATCATATGTGCATATATGTATACATGAATGTGAGCAATTGATAAATAGTTTGAGTGTATACATTCATCCACACAATGTTTTGTCAGTACATAAAGCATGTACAATATTTTTCTCTCATAGTCAGCTAGTGGAAACTTTGGAATAAGTATCTCCTTTCCCATGCAAGTCACCGTGATGCTGTCAGCACTTTGAGGAGGGAAGAGCAGGCAGGAGAAAAGCATTCGCAAAACAGTGGAACTAATTCAGGACCTTGTCTGATCTACAGAATGGAAAAGGTTTTTAAACAGGTCTGTGCCCTACTGAAGGGTAATGAAAGCAGTTTAGGAAGACATGAAGTGAGAAATCATTTATGATATATCTTCTCTTTTAAGGTTGACAAGCACTTATCTTTCTGCTCAAAACTTTCTTTAAAAGATACACATAAAAAGTACAGTGCTACCAAAATGAAAGATGAACTTGAGTCATTTGTAGGAATTCAGGTGCAGTTTGAGACCAGAATGTTGAATAAGATAAATCAGACACACATATTTATACAGAACTCACCAAAGAAAACATACTCATGATTTCAGAAAAAGCATCCCAAGTATGAATGTTTTAATACTCATTTATTGAGACATTGAGACATTAACAAGGACATTAAGTTCTTTTTTGCCTGCTTCAATCACATTATATTCTGAAAATAGAGGTGATTATTTTCCAGACGATTGTTAGTCGTGAAAACTGGTGCTTACATAACCTCGGTCACAACGTCCATGGGTATTGCTGCACTTGCATGTTGAATTTCTTCTGTAAAGGCTAGCAGTGTAATGGGATTTCTGTGGTAAAGGATATCTTTTAAGAAATGAAAGTAAACACATTAAAATATTCAAAGAAGATTGAAGGAGGGAAACTTCGGGATGCTATAGTGGATTAGAAAAGGAACATTAACCAAATTTTATATTTGAAAGCTGGATAGCATTCAGCAGTATGGTCACCATCACTATACAATCGTAGACACATGAGAAAAGACAAGAAAAATGAAAATGGAAAATGGAAGAAATGGGTAAATTTTAAAACATTTTTATTGTTACAACGTTTCCAGTGCATGATCAGTGCATTCCTGTTGTGCAGGTGAAATGTGTCCAAGAGATGCGTTCAGATTTCCAGTGTCCTCTCCCGCCCTGTTTCCACTCCCTCCTCTCCTGGTCTTCCTGATTTTTTCAAACAATGT
>NW_004955624.1:12902-15381 GCF_000276665.1 Chinchilla lanigera
GAAAAATGAAAATGGAAAATGGAAGAAATGGGTAAATTTTAAAACATTTTTATTGTTACAACGTTTCCAGTGCATGATCAGTGCATTCCTGTTGTGCAGGTGAAATGTGTCCAAGAGATGCGTTCAGATTTCCAGTGTCCTCTCCCGCCCTGTTTCCACTCCCTCCTCTCCTGGTCTTCCTGATTTTTTCAAACAATGTATCTGTCTATTTCACATCTTCAGTCTTTTGATTTAGTGTTTTTTCTATTTGGAGGTTGTTATGTAAGATCAACCGGTTATAGTTCATCTTCCTATCCAGTTTATTTCATGAATATTATCATCATCAGTTTAATCTATTTCCTTACAAGTGACTCCATTTTTTGTACCAGGAATTGAACTCTGTACCTTGTGCTTGCAGGTGATCATTGGTGGTTGAGGTATAGCCTTGCACTCAATTTTTATTCAACTATAGAGTCACACTGATAATTTTTTAAAGAACTGAAGAAGGGTTTTCTAAGATGTGAAGAGGGGGGTATCATCCAAGTGAAGGATCAAATCATCAGGACCCTGTTTTGACATTTTAGAAACTCCTGAGCCTGTCCATAGACTGGGAATTTTCAGGTTACTTTTGGCCTCAGGGTAAAAGACACAGTATTTCCGACTCCTGCTTAAGAGTCTGCAGCAATGAGTTCTCAGTTAAGTGGTGTGGTTGAAGGTATATAGCAACCACTGAAGTTATGATATAGGGAAGTTATCCCATTCCTAGAGATGGGCTTGACAGCCTGGAGTGTTCCTTGTATATTACAAGTAATGTATGTTTGAGTTACAGTTCATGTTGTTTAGATAGGCAAAATACTGGATCTTTCAACATTCACAAAACAACACAAGACCACAGAATACATGAGGAATATCAGATGGATGCCTGGAAATGAATGAACGGAAACTGTGTTATACAAACAGCAAAGCAGTGTAATGATTTTCACTGTGATGCTTCTTTAAACTTCCTTACAATACCTAAAGCACAGCGTTTTGTTTCATTATGTCAAGGCTAAGTGTTATATTAACGTGCAGAATGAATCCATAACGTATTTATTAGAAGATGACCCATGTTCTAAACCATGATTCATGTGGAACTCTGCAGTAAGAAGTGTATGAGTTCACAGTATTTGTCCCTCAGGGAGGGTCTCGGAAATTAGGTCCCAGCCTGGTGCTGACAGTGACTGGACTCTTGCCCCAAACAGCTTGGCTTCTCCATATGTACTGTTTCTCCAGTCCTTCAGTGCTGTCTTCTCAGTTCACTTACTAGGACGCTTTCACTACTTCTCTGTCTACACTGGGCTGTGCATGTCTGTGCAGGAATCAATCACCATTGAAGATGTGACCATCAACTTCACCCCAGATGAATGGGCCCTACTGGACACGCCCCAGCGGAAGCTGTATAGAGATGTGATGCTGGAAAACATCCGTAACCTGGCATCTCTTGGTGAGTCTTATTATTCAGGTTTCTATCTGCCTACGAATATACCCACCTTCAACCCTATGTGTAATCACTCTGTCATGGTCTAGAGTGCACGCTCCTTATCCCCTTCATACATACATTAGACATTAGATAGATGATTGTTATTCTCTGAACATTAGGATGAGGGTTGTGAAGACAAAATGACTGTGAATAATTGAGGAGGTTACATTTTATGCTCCTTCAGATTGTATTCACCGTACCAAGGAGGTGATCACGTCTTTCCTTTGGACACACTTTCAGAGTCCATCTTCAGGCCTTTGTACTTTTGCATTTGAGTAGTTCATAGTTGCCGTATACGCTTCTCCTCCTGCGGAGTGTCGGTGCCTGTACAGAACTCATCTCCAATCTTTGTTCTACTCTCCCATCCCTCTGTTCTCTCCTCCCGCCTCAACTCTGGGTTCTTGTTATTTTCGCAAAAGATGTATTTTACCCTTAGCATATGTTTTCCTCTTTATTTATATTTTATTTTTAAAAAGAAGAACAAAATTCTTGTGATATTTTAAATTGTTTGACTTATTTCTTCTTAACATTTGTCTCATCATGCATTCACTTTGTTGCAGATAGTTCCAGCTCATCCTTTTAGAAAGACGGATAATTCTGTATTATCTTTAAATCCATAGAAGAGCACCGGAGTGTTCAGTACTTCACAACTTGGGTGTTCAGGGCAGATTTTCTCCTAATCTCCTAATAAAAGTTCACTATATTTCTGCTTCACACATTACAGGGCTTTTTTATGTTTTCATTTGAAAGAGAAAAGAACAAACTCACAATAACAAAAAGAAATACAAAAATTTGACAGAAAAAGTATAAAAATGATACAGAATTTCAAAACAAGATGATAGGAAATGTTTGTTGTATTACTTAGTGTTATCTTCTGAATACTTACTCAGATTACCAGATGTAGGGATGTAAAATTGATGAAACAATTAAACATTAACTATTCTTTCCAATAAACCAATAGAAATTAGTAGTACAATTATC
>NW_004955624.1:15742-16763 GCF_000276665.1 Chinchilla lanigera
GCCACATCTTTCTTATCCACTCCTCAGTTGATGGGCATTTGGGTGTTTTCCAAAATTTTGGTATGACAAATTGTTTTACTGTGCACATGGCTGCACTTCTATAGATGTTGTGAGATGTTAATTCTGGGAAAATATCCAGAAGGATAGTGGCTGAGTTAAATGTGACTTCTAATCCTAGTTTTGGAAGAATCTCTCCACTGATTTCCAAAGTGGTTGCCTGAGGTTTTTTTTACCTACAATCACCTTATTTATTCTAGGAAGACTTCACTAGACTTTGCAATAATGCATAATATTTATTCTTATCACCTTAATAATCCACCTTGTTACTTTCTCCTGAGCAGGAAAAGAATACTGCAAACAAGGTTTAATTTTTAACATAGATGAAAGAGAAATCCTACGGATGGTAGGACAAAGGGATTTTCCCCCAAAGCAGACTCCAGGTAAGAATGAGATTGATGTTTCAATAGAGAAGAGATTCAGGCCAATGGGTATGGGAAATACATTTTTAAAATAAATGATACATTCTTAAATAATGTTATTTCAGTATCTGGAACACACAATGGCTAAAATTTCTCCCACATTGTCATTATTTCTATTATAAGAACTTCACTATTTATGTATTTTTATGTCATTAATTTGGTTTCAGAGTAAAGGAATATTCATGCATATAATGGAGTGTAACGTTCATGTAGTGTCATTTGTATATTATGTAGTGTCATTTTATAATCTATATTAAATACGTCACCTGTCTACCTTCTGAGGGACTTTTGCATACTAATTAATCACCTAAATCTCAAAATCCTGTACAATATCCATATCATTACATTTCTTAACTAATATTTCAATTTTATGTGACCTGTCTGATCTGCTTGTAACGATCTTCATGTCTTTTTCAAAAGGGTAAATATTAATCACACCAAACTGTAAGATTTATTTTAGAACAAATATATATGAATAAAATTCACATTGATTCTTTTCAATCAACCTGTCACATTCTTAACATGTCTTCACTCTTTCAGTT
>NW_004955624.1:20951-25879 GCF_000276665.1 Chinchilla lanigera
GGAAGAGGCTGCATTTTGTTGAGTACAAATGCGTAGAAGTTGCAAATGCAGGTGTTTGAAACCGTGACCAAGCCACCCACAGCACTTGGGTGACTCGGATCCTCCCCCTACCACCAACCTAAAGGGGAAGGAGATCCCATCTCTGGATCAAAGGGGCCACACAAACCCCAACAAAACCAACCCACAGGCCCCATGTTGGAGGCTTCCCAGCTCTGTAATCTCCTCTGCTTGAGAAATATGTGCTTTGCTTCTCTGCATTAAAAGTCATTTTCCCATGCAAACCTCTTACACCTTTTCCTGTGTTGTTATGCTCGATTGAGAGTGGACACAGGAACATGGTAAGGGCGGGGGTTTAATCCCTAACCAGCACCTGTGTTTACTTGGTGTCGGACCCATCAGGCTTGGTGCATTTCACCTCTCCTCAGCCCCTTGTCCACTAATCCTCCCTTTCACGCCTGATTGCTGCTGTCCTCCAGGCCCAGGTCTTTGCATTTCCGCTGCTGAATATCCATTTGTCTCGGTGTCCCATGTCCCGAATTTCTTTTCTCTCCACGTTTCCTTGTGTCCCTCTGCGTCTCTCCTGTCTACTCCCACTGGCCGGCATCAGTGCTCTTCCTTTCAATTCGGCCCTTCCATCAGAGAATTCTTCACCCCAGGCTCAGCTCCATCCACCCTCCTCAGTTCCTTGCCAGCCTCTTCATGCCCCTCTGTTCCTCGTGCCAGGACACCACTTCTTTTGCATCCTTAAATCAAGGCCTCATGCCTTCTCTTGCACCTGGGTGCCTTCTATCCACTGTGTGATCCCTCACACAGGCTCATGGTTCCCTGCCCCTTTTGCAGCCCTCCACAATTTCCTGGAGCTCTCACCCACAAGGCTCTCTGCGCAACTCTTCTTTCTCCTCACCCATCTTCCAAACTTCCCAAATGCTTGCCTCGAGCTCCAGCAATCCCTGCTCCTGTCTCTTGTTTCAGCTCATTCTCATTTAATACTCAAATCAGGATAGGGAAACCAATTTCTCCTACCCTCATCCCACTTCATACACTGGGAGTCTCCTACAGAAGACTGCGTTCAGAGGTGTTCGTTTCCCAGGCCTCTGATTTTAAAAGAATGGAAAGACAGGGGCTCTGAGGGTGTTTGTTTCTCTGTCACTGGAAAATCCAGTTCATTACCTGAGGTCAGTCTCAGCTTTGTCTATCTAGGGGTGTATGGGCTGCAGCTACACAGAGACAGTGCTGGCTTCTTGAAGGAAGAAGCTTGGTTTGCTGGTGCAAGTCCAGGCACTTTAAAGCCTCTTCTGCATTCTGCAGTTCATCTGTTCTCTAAGTGTTCATGGATAGAAGTCTTCTATTTTTTTATTGTATGTGCTCTGCTGCATGCCCAAGTAGGCATGAAGAATGTATGTGGGCTGTGTTTGTATTCCATACATTAGTGTCATGAGACTAGGGTCTGAGGGAATTTGGGATTCATATACTTCATGACTTTAGTAAAAATATAAATGCATAGGTCTGCACTGGATTTTCACATTTAGAATACTGGTGTTAAACTCCAGAACTTGAAGATGTAGGAAGCAATGCACGTTTCCAGAAAGAACTTTTATTAACTAGTTATCAGCACAGGTGTGCTCTGGTAGCACCTGCATTACGTTCAGAAGTGTCACGCTCGAAAGACAAAGGACTGCCCAGGAGCCCCACATTTGTGCTTCACTTCAGTGTTGAGCTGAGCACCTTGGCGGTGCTCGGAGACGTGAAGTGTGATGTCGCCTGAACTGCACGGTATTCCCGGAAGTCACACCTCACAACGTGGTTTGTTCTTTGGTGTCGACTCCACGGGTAGCAAATACAGGAAAACTGACAGGAAAGTTCTCAGCAGTAATATCTGCTTTCAAGATGGTGAATTATTGGCTTTTGTATTCAGAATATATTCTCATGTGAAAGCTAGTAAAACCTATGAATATGCTCAAAAGTAAAGAGCAACTGGGATGAGAGAAAATAAAAAGGGGAAAATTATGGATATATGTATACACAGCATAGCTGACATAGTTGTACTTCCGACTTATATAGCTTTATTGAGAGGAACAGTATACAGTATATAAGCATTGCTCATTTGCTATCAGTTTGGTTTAAAATTCTGCACCATATCCATTTTTTCCTTTAAAATATAAATGTTAAAAATTAGAACAATGCAGTCATGTAAGAGATGGAAGAAAAATATAAAAATGGACTCAGCTGGAATTAAGAAAAAAATCCCTGGTTGTCTGCTTCTCAGACGCTTAAGGCTAGTGCTGACTCCGAACTCCTGGAATCACAGTGGTACTCCGCTTGTTCACAGACATTTGCAGGGTCTTAAAAGATATCTGGTCCCTCCTTCCCTTTGAATGAGCAGGTACCCTATAGCACATACGAATGGCTCCCTGGGTTACACAGGCACATGTGCATGCCCACAGATACTGCTTCCTGCATCACTCTGCATTTGCACTGCTTTACTTGTTGTAAAGTAATAATGATGACAGTTTATTCTCTTGTAAATGGAAAAGTGATCGATGCAACATGGTGAAAGGAATTTCTGAATTTTATGGAGAAGAGAAGCAATGTGCTTAAGTTTTGACTGTTAAGACAGTCTTGTATTACACATGTATTTCTTACTCAACAGCACATTTCTCTACACAAAGCAGGATAAATGATTTAGTTGGAATCAGTGAGCTGAAAATAATATACCACGGCTCTTTCAGCTAAGAGAATGGAGTCAGGAAAGTGGGTGGAAAATCTATTTAAGCAGGTTGCACAAGCGCGTGGACTAATGTATGTGCAATTGTTTAGGTCACATGAATTATGCTTCCTGTTTTTGTTCAAACACTTGACCTCACCCTTCTGACATTCAGACTGATTAGACAATTATTAATATTCTCTGATGTGTAGGACATTATCTTCCCAGCCTCACTGACATTTCAGAAAGTACAAACTAATACAATGTTTTCAGAATTGCAGACTATTACTAGTGCTAAGACAATGAGAATGCATAAGTTTCAGCAGACTGCCGTAACATATCCAGTGCAGAATCTCCACGGGAGTCACTGTATTTCAAATCATGATGGAGTTGACAAATACAGTGAAACTATCTGGGGTAGGGATTGTATATTTAGGCGTATGCCCAGTTGCACTCATGGCAGAGGTGGGTGTATGTAGGGCTCTGCTTTGTGAGTTTAACAGCAATGATTTCTCTAAAGGAAAATTGTGAGTGTTGTAAGTGTTGAAATAAGTTAGTGTGCACTGAAATTGACAGCTCCATGAAGACAGGAGAACAGGAAGATCCTATCAGTGTAGAGGTTGTCTCTGCCATGTGGTAGAGATCTTCATGTGCTTAGAGGTTTCCTGATAAAAATTAAACACCAGAAGACGTTGTAATTGTGATGTGCAAATTTATTATTATTTATTATGAGAATTAGAAATGTCTTCTCAATTTTTGCATGAAAGTCTCATAGGAATATTAGAAAATTTCAGCAAAGATCCAAACAGAAGATGATGAAAATTGAATGTATATCCGTTTCCAGCTGGGTAATGTTATGATGTTAAAATTTTCTCCACTTTCCTTCATCACAGGTTAAAATGATTAATGCTTCGTGAAACTGCACTTGTGAGAATGAAATAGAAACGATCCCGTTTAAGGAGAACATGTTTGTTCAGATGCCACATACAAAGCACGAGATTAATCCTAGTTTTAATCACAATGTATTATTATTAAGACATGAAATGCATTTGTTTATGTTGATGTTAGTGGAGACATGGTAACTGACTCAGGCTCTCTCCCATGCAAACAGAGGTGGGCATGTAAATATAAAGTAAGTTGTAACAGTCATGACACTTCATACAAACCATATGGTAAGAATTTTATTTAACACTTACATAAATTAATAAGTGGAGCAATAAATTCTATGCTGAGTCTACAGTAGTTTTCCTGAGCACTGTTTCTAGGCATCTGTGTTCTAAATTATTGTGACAATACATGACATCAAAGTGATGGGACATGTACTTCCTTCTTCCTGAAGAAAGGCATTTTGCAGACTTAACTGACTGTACTGATGCAAGTGGCTGAACCCTTCGGAGAAATATCGTGCGTTGATTTGCAGTTGGGTAAAATACTTGAACTTGGAGACACCCAAGAACGTGAGAGGTCTACTGTCTTGTCTGAGGGAAGCCAATGAGGCACTGTGGAGATGTGATGGAGACTTGAGAACCACTGCTCGAAGCTGAAGAAAAACTACCCATGGATGGGAAAATCTATCCTATTTACCTTCAGATGGAAAACAAAACCCACATGTGTGATGCCTGAAAGATCACATAAGTAATTAAGGAGGGAATTGACCTGCACTGGACAAAAAGGGATAATGAATCCTCAACCATATCTTTTATGCGTTTATCTGCAAAACAGCTGAATGTGTAAAGTATTCATTTACAGTAACAAATATACACTTTTATTTTCTGTCTCTGAATGATTGAGAACACAATGCCTGTTCTTATCAAGTGAAATACATCTTTCTTCTGCCCAGAGGTGGGACCTCGCTTTTGTGAATATATTAGACTTCCTGCCCAATGAATTTAGACACTGGGCACAGAGAGGATTCTTGTGCCTTTTGTTCTGTGCACAGATGTTTTACACTTTTATTAACACATGCTTGCCGTGAATTATGACTCCATTCACAGTAGAGGAATGGTAGGACTGCATACCACATTTCAATTTCTTTATTCCCTGCCTCGCTCTAACCTCATTATTTCCAACATCAGATTTACTTATTTATAAAATTTAATGTTACTTACCACAAGTACAGATTGAATACTAGACGAATGTGCCAAAGAATGTATACATATGTAAGAGATTTGCAGGAAGTGAAGGTAGCCTTGTAGATATTTTGTCTGTCCTAGATTATATTATG
>NW_004955624.1:26681-48830 GCF_000276665.1 Chinchilla lanigera
GATCCTTTTGTCTCAGGAATAGCTGATTAATTCTTCTTTTTGCATTTGCATAAGTTCTGTCTTCACTCTGTCAGTGTTATCCTTTGTTGTGTAGAAGCTCTGTAATGTGATGGGGCCCACTTGGTGGTTTTTGGTATGATTTCTTCTTCAACCATAGTTTTGTTCAGAACCCCTTAGCCTACTCCTGTGTCTGCAAGTGTTTTACATATTTTGGCTTCCAGCAGATGAAAAGTTTCTCTTCCAATGTTTACTTTTCTGAGCCATTTCACTTTTAGTTTAGTAGATGGTGAGAGAGGGGGATTGAACCTTCGGCATGTGGAGAGTGAGCTTTCCCAGCCCCATTTGCTAAGGAGGCTCTCTTCCCAACAGCCAAGGGACTTGGTCCTTTCATCATAAATACGAAAACTGGGTGTGACTGGAGTGGTTTCTATGCCTTCTATTCTGTTCCATTGATCCATGAGTCTGTTTTACAGACAACAACATGTTGTTTTTTTTATCGTTGTGTTCTTTTAGTATAAATTAAATCCAGGACTGACGCCCTCAGGCTTGCCCTTGTTGCCCAGATTTGCATAGTTTATTGTATTCTTCTTCTTCTTCTACATGAATTTCCAGATTGCCTGCTTCAGTTCTGCAATAAATATTGGTATTTTAACTGAGATTATATTAAATCTAAGTAAAAATTTTTGAAGCATAACAATTTTAATTTACTGTTTCTGACAATTCATGAACATGGGATATAATTCCATATTCTGGTATCCTCTTCTATGTTAGTTTTTGAACTATCATACTTTTCCTTGTACAGATATTTCACTTACTATGTTATATTTCTTCCTGACTGTGTCATTTTCCTAGTGCAAACATAAAGTTGTTTTTACCTAATTGCCTTCTCTCTGAGATCGGTCCTGATTACAGGGACCCTGTTGCCCTTTAAGTGTTGTCTCTGTGTTGTCTCAGTCTGTCTAGTTTGGTTATCAGTGCTAGAAGCCTTTTGGTGGAATTCTTAGGGTTTTGTATGTATAGAATCTTGTCATCAGCAGGAACTGAGAGTTTAAATTTTCCCATTTCCGCCCATATTAGTTTTATTTCTTTCTCTTTTTCTGTCATACTTCCTAATGTTTCAAAGATTATAGTAAATACACGTGGCGATATATCCCATCACATCTCGATCCTGATTTTAGGAACAATTTCACGTTCTCCACATTTGCTATGATTTGGGCCAGTTGTTTCTCAGAGGTGGCTTTTATCTGATTGACAAAGACTTTCTAGTCCAATTTCCTGTACAAGCTCTGTGTGTGTGTGAGAGAATGGTTGTTGCCCTTTGTTAAATGCTTCATCTGTGTCTTTTGACCTGATCAGGTGCTTTAAATGTTGTCATATTTCATGTAGCATTGTATATGTGTTGACTGAGTATTTTGGACCAGCCTTGGATCCCTTGAATAATATATGAGCTTCTTGAAGATTTGCTACTTTTCCTTGTCAGTGCCTCTGACACTTTTTTCGTTTGTGTGTTCATTGAAGACTTTGGTCCATTTTTTTTTTTTTTGGACTAGATCATTTTCTGGTTTTGGAATCCTGGTAATGCATTTTCCACTAATGACTTTGGGAGTACTGCTTCACTTCTGATTTCATTAAAGAATTTGAGGAGTACTGTCATTAGATTATCTCATAAGAACTTTTACAATTCGCCACTAACTAAGTCAGGACATGGGCTTCTCATAGTATGTAAGGTTTTCTTTCATTATTGTTACTTCCTGAATTTCCCTGACTGTTGTTGGCTTATATAAATATTTTTTTGCTTGATATTGTGAAAGTATCTGGGAATTTATCCATTGGCTGTGAACTTTGTATTTCATTAGCATACAGGATCTCAAAGTAAGTACTGATAATCTTCTGGATTTTTAACAACATATGTAATGATTTCAGATTAGCTAAATTTACTTTACAGTTTGTGTTTTGCATTTAAAAAGTCAACGACCTCAATTTTCATTTCATTGATTGGTTGGATTGGATTTTACACTCAATCTCACTAACTTCTATCATGATGATGATGATTTGCTTCCTCAGAGGATCTTTGGATTTGTTGGTTTTTCTAGAAACTTGATGTGTATCAGTAGGTCATTTATTCAGTTTGTTCTGTTTTTGTGATGTAGAAATTCACTGTTATACTTACTTATAAAGCCTGCTTTCATTCCATTCCATAGATTCTGGAATATAATACTGGCATTATCATTTGGTTATATAAATGTCTAATTTCTACTTTAATTTTATCTGTGATTTATTGATGATTCACAATTATATTATTTCACTTGCACACATCTGCATAACTTATGTGGTTTCTTTTGCTTTGATTTCTAGTTGCATTGCACTAAAACCTGGTGAATATATCTTGGAATAGTTTTCTAACTATCTCTCATCATTTCCAGTAATTCAGGTTTATGGCTTGTACAGTAACAACATGGATATTGAGCAATTTTGTTCGGATAAAGTTTGGCTCACCAAAAAATGTATTTGAAAAAATTTTCTTTCTGGTCCCAAACTCCACATTTCATGAAGAACATGAGTCACAGCCATCTTCTCCATTCAGACAACATGAGGCTGTCTTACCCAAAAGTGTAAACCAATGTAAATTGTTCATCCTAGTTACTACTGCACAATGTGGCACTTTAGCACCCCCTTCATTGGCCACAGGGCTTTTGTGTATTTGGTGAGATATTTTGTTCCCTTTTTTCCCAGTCTTCACTTTGTTTTCCTTGTTGGTTTGCTTTTGTTTCCTTTCCTGCTGAGGTTTGTGGATGTTTATTCTTACAAACTTGTTACTATTCTACAAATCCTTTAGTTGCTTTCCTTTGGTGCCCTTGCTTCGCAGTGATGTACTTTGTTTGTGGCAAACTATGCTCCTTTCCCAGGGGCCGAGTTTCAATAGTTTGTTTATCTGGGAACAGAGGATGAGCCCCGAAACTACGCAAAGTGTAGATTTACAGCACGGTTAGTCCTACAAGGGAAAATGAAATGTATGGTGAAATATCAACTAAATCATTGTTTTACAGGTAATAAAAACTACATGCAACAACTATGTCTCTGCTAATGGTGTAAAATAATTCATCACAAAATTTACAGTTAGTATAAAAAGTTAAAGATAATAAAAACTATATGTAACAACTATGTCTCTGCTAAAGGCATAAAATAATACATCACAAAATTTACACTTAGTATAAAAAGTTAAAGCTTTTTCAGGATTCTCTTAAAATTTAGGGTTTGGAAATTGTGGATGGAAAAGGACAACTCTGAACACTTAAACTCTATGATGAGAAGGAGGAGGAGATGTGGTGTAAAGGAATTTATTGAAGAATGGAAGGATGTCTATAGAATTGGATAGAGTTAAGACAAAACTCTGGAAAGAGAGATTTCAGAACAAGCGAGGAAATGATGCAATTAATACTGACAGAAAATAAGAGAAAATTGAATAAGGGGGGGAAATTTACAAGGGAGAAGAGGAAAAATAGAGAAAGAAGAAAGAAAAATGAAGTAGGAGCATGGCAGGAGGTCAAACAATGATTAACCAACCCTCAGAACACCGGTGAAGAAGTCAAGAGAGAAAGAAAGAGATAAAACAGACAAAAGAACTTAAAAAATCTTTTAATACCATGTTCACATGCAGAAAATGGAATAGAATTAAGAAACAACAAACATAAAGATAAAGAACTTACAAGGAAAGGGAAAAATGAACTTTCTCTGTGACTTCAAGCCTGCTGTGCTGCTCTGGTGTCTCTATTTCAGTGGCAGTGTCCAATCCAACTATGCCTCTATTACCACTGTTAGACAAAACACCTATTCAGAGGCCAAATCGGTGCTGCATGATCATCTGCTGGCCACAATGAGGATTCCAGTGGGAGGCTTGTTCTGAGATTTTCAAATCCACAGAAATTGAGGCTGAAGCAGGCCTTAGCACATGAGGTTAGGGCCTGAAACATTCAGCTTATCATGCTTAGTGTCTCTGGCTGGCTCAAGCATCACTCCTGGACCATGGTTGTATACTTAGCTTGTTATTCACCTAGCCTCTGTGGGATCTGAACATGGGAAACCCAGAAATGAAGCCCACCTGGCGGTCTTCTGAGTGCTAGCTTCAGTCGGTGCCTCCATAGAATGGCCTCTGATGTTGCACTATCTCCAGAGAATTTGGAGGACACTAGGTATGGAGTTGTTAACCAAGTGTTGTAGGACGCACGATCCACTGCTCCATTCCACTGGTGCACAGCTCCCTGACCTCAACTGCTTTCACTGTGTCTCTGTAGATTTGATCTTCCTTTCTCGTAAGCCTGGAGCCAGGACCCAGGAGCCAGGAGAGAGTACAGATAACATCTATATACACTGCTTTGCATGTGTTTTTTTTATATATTTATCCACACAAAGAGCATGTAAAGTATTTTTCTGTTACTTTCAGCTCCCAGAGTAGTTTGGAAATAATTGTCTCATTCGTCATGCTGTTCACTCTAATGGTGTTCGCACTGTGGTGAGGGCAGTGCACCAAAGAATAAAGCATTAGCAAAACATTGCAACTTAATTCATGATCTTGTTAAAGCAACGCATTGGCAATGATTTTTAAAGAGGGAAATGAAAAGACATTAGGAAGACGTGGAACGAGAAGTTATTTATAATCTACTTTGTCGCTTAAAATTTCAGAGATGCTGTCTTTCCATTCAAAACCGTTCAAAACTTTATAAAAATAGTATGCTGCTGAGGCACTACCAATGAATTTGAATTCAGAATCTGAGATCTCCCATAACACAATCAAGCCCCGAGAGGTCCCGCTACAACAGCAACAAAGAATCATTGTGTTCACTTCTCTGTATGCTCCAGATATATCTCTTTATTTTGAAAAACAAAAAGAAACTGTAGGAAGGCGGAAAGGAAAAGCAAAACGAGAAAAGGAGAACATGGAAATGAACCTTTGTAAAAAAGTAGGGGAAGAGGGGTTGAAGGGAGGGGAGGGGAATGGCATAAAAGAGGAATCAAGATGTGTCACACACAGGTACAAGTTCCCTCTTCAGAATGTGATCATAACATATATCTGAACTGTACCATAAGACATAATTAAACCAAAAAGTGTACTTCAGTATTGTAGAACAGGGGTGTAAAACGCAAGGAGATCAAAACTTCAAACATCAATTCGATAAAGCTGAAATCACTAGCTCCTTATGAGGAGGGCCTTCTGCATCTAATCACAGTTGAATTACCCTGACCGGTGCTGTATAAGTGTGTTCTGTGAGACAGAGCTCAAGGGCTCTGAATCTCTGTCCTCTTCAAATTGCATTTAACTGTGCACTTATATACAATGTGCGTTCTTTCTGACTATATGTTGAAAAATTTAAATGTTTCCCAAAATATAGAAAGCACTTAAGAATTTTTGTACTTACGTTGTGGGCTGAACAAATTTTGGGTTTTAAATTTAACATGGTTTTTCTTCTTTGCTCTCCATTTTGTGTGATGTGTGCATCTTTATTATTGTTTGGAGAATAAAATCAAAGTGAAAAATGTATGCTCAAAACATCAGGCCACGACTAGAATCAGGTGTGTGCAATCAGGGTGCATCATCTGCCATGTGGCCCTGATGAGGTGTATTTAGTGGTTTCCTTTACATAAAGGGAAGGGAAGGAGAGCGTGCATTTTCCCAGCGACTCAGGAAGTGAAGTGCTCACGAATTTGCAAGAAGCATAAGTGAGTTCTTGCCTGCGAAGCTGCTGCAGAATCTAGAAATCTCTACTTTGTGCACAGTTGATTTGGGGGAAATTGTCCCCAAAAATTAAATGTGAGTGTTCCTTTTTCTTTATTTATTTATTTATTTTTGGTTTGGTTTTTCTCCAGTACCAGGAACCGAACTCACGACCTTGCGCTTGCCAGGCAGGCGCTTTTGCCGCTGAGCAAAATCCCCAGCCCCAAGTGTTCCTTTTTAAAAAGTGAGTCCTGTCACTTTCTAGACACTGTCCTGTGAGAGTTTTATATCCTGTTCTTTGAAATTTATTTCATCAGCAGTCCCCTTTCCATTTCCAATTCCTTCTTTTAAACTGTTTTTAAGTCTCTTTTGAATCTATACCACGCAGTTTCTTACTTCAAGATTAAAATATATTTTGGCAATTACACAAAAATTTCTGCTACACTTTATTATGCAGGTATATTTTTCCAGTAAATTTTTTTCTGCTAAATTCTCTATACTACTATTCTTATATATGGTCTTACCTACTTACACCTGATGGGGTGTAATCAACAGGACATGTAGCATGTCCTTCATCATAGAAAGTTCTATTGGACCTAATGATCTACATCTGGTTTTAATTGAAATTAGAATTTTCCATTATTTATCATTTTCCTTGAAGTAATGTCTTTTATGTATACTGTCATATAAGTTGTAATGTTATTCTTAGCTTTGTGTAACAATTAATTCTATGAGTTGTTAATGTCCTTTCTAAAATTAATACATTAATTACAAAATATTTTGGAAGGAATATTTTTTGAAAGTTGTTTGTTATGGTTTGTGTCTGGGGGTCCCCCCAAAGCCTCATGCAGTCATGGAGCGGGCTTCTAGAGTGTGTGATTGATTCATGGTCCAGTGTTGGAATCATGGATGTGAGCCCTACAGCTGTCCTGGGGAGGGTAATTTGCATACATGTAAGGCAGGGAAAGAGGCTGCTTGCCACTGCTGCTCCATTTTGCTCTTGTTGCTTTTGCTGTTTTCCACTGCTATGTGCCAGTCTGCCTTGGAGCCAGCTGATTATGGACTGAAACGTCCACAAACTGTAGGTTTAATAAACTTTATCTTCCTTAATTTTGTGCTTCAGGTATTTTGTCTGAGCAATGAGAGAAAAGTAACCAATAAGAATTTGGTATTAGAGTAGTGGGGTCTTTGCTGTGACTACACCTGACCCTATGATTCAAGAGCCTTTGGATATGGCTTGTGGGAATTGTTTGGAAAAGTTCCGAGATGCCGCCTCAAAGAATAGGATTGGAATGCCTTCAGGTGTTCTGTCTGGAGGATTCTGGTCAGAGCTCAGGTGACCAGAAGGCTGATAGAAATCCTGCCAGTTGAGATTGGGTTCTGCTGCAAAGCAGGACTGCATTGCTTGTTGGACTCCAGATGATGTGTGCTGTGGGTTGGCAGAAAGCTTGTCTGCATTTTGCTTGTGTCCAGATACTTTGTCTAAGACTGAGATTAAGGGTGGTGCACAGATTAATCTGACAAAAGAAATTTCAGTTGAGCCAGTTGAATGTTGAGGTGGAGGCATGGCCATTGCTGGGGGATTTTAGCCAGACTTATATTGAGAATCAAGAGCAAAGAAGCCAGCAGGATGATTTATATCTTTGTGAGTTGGGCGAGAGAAAAAGCTGGAGTAAAAGTATGGACTGCCTAGACTGAGCTGAGGAGATCTCCATTGCTGAGAAGGAACAGGAGAATATAAAAGATGGCCTGAGGGTGTCACAAGAAGGAGCAAGTCTCCACCCTTTGCAGCCTCAAAACTGCAAAGGTGAAAGGCTTTGCTCTGAGGAGAAAGCCGCAGAGTGCCATATTCCAGAATGGGGGCAGCCAAGCCTTGTGCCAGAATGGTGGTGGCATAAAGAATTTCTTCCTCAGAATCAGGTTCAGAGTGTTCAGCAATCCAGGCACTCGACCCCTGTGGCCAAGAGAGAAGAAAACCTGGCTACTGCTCCAGGTGACAGCAGATCTTGGCATTGTGCACATGGCACTGGTTTTAGGCACATACAGATTACAAGAGCTCTGAGGTTAAAGAGGCTTCCACCTAGATTTCAGAAGGTCTGAGAGGCCAGGCAGTGTGTCCCTGAGAGGGTAGTGTTTGAAGGTATTGCTGAGAAGCCAGAGGTTCAGTGGAGACCCCAGAAGTTTGGAAAAAGCCAGGAAAGTGTATTATTGGAGGAAAACTGCAAGGAGGGAGAAATTCGGGCCTAAGGGAGAAGCTATGGGAGCTGTAACTACTAGAAGTGCCATAGGGGTGGATGTACACAAGGCCTTTGAAGCTCACAATGTGCCACAAATTGCTTCTGATCCTGGCTATGGAACTCAGGACTTCATGTTTGCACTGCTGGATTTTGGACTTCCTTTGGTGTCAAAGCTTTGTATCACCCTGTTTGTATTTTTGGGAATGGTAATGTTTATTTTGTGCCATTGAAAATTGAAAGTGTTTAACTTTTCATAACTAACAGTTTACCTTACATCTTGGAGACTTGGGACTTGGACTCTTCAGCTATGCTGAAGCTGGTAAGATTTGGGCAATGCTTGGAGGTGGACTAAAATTCCTTTTGCCTAAAGGGATGCACATGAGTCTTTGGGGGCCCAAGGGTGGAATGTTATGGCTTGTGTCTGAGTGTCCCCCCAATGGTTCATGCAGTCATGGAGCAGGCTTCTAGAGTGTATGACTGATTCATGGTCCAATGATGGAATTATGGATGTGAGTGCTACCTGCCCCTGGGGGTACTTTGCATGCAATGTAAGTGAGGGAAAGAGGCTGCTTGCCACTGTTGCTCCATTTTGGTATTGTTGATTTGCTGTTTTCTACTGCCATGAACTGTTGCCCTCTACTATGTGACGATTTGCTTTGGAGCCAGCCGAGTACGGACTGAGATCCCACAAACCATAGGCTAAATAAACCTTAACTTCCTTAATTTTGGGTGTCAGGTATTTTGTCTCAGCAACAAGAGAAAATTAGCCTAGATATTGTTGCTTTCCAAATTTATACAATGCGATATCACATAGAATATTAATGTCTTTATTTTGGTACTGGTAATCGAACTCAGGACCCTGAGCTTGCCAGGCAGGTGTAATCCCAGAGTTACATCCCTGGCCCCATTTATACTTCTTACAATGAACTTTCCCTGTTTTTAATGGATAAAGTCAAGCCATTTTTTTTAAAAAGAAATTACTGTTTCTATATTCTGTAATAGAATTTATTTAGTACTTTTCATGTATTAGGTTTATGAATTTTGCATATACCTTTCATAAAATTGCAAGGTTTTCCTCCACTGTTTCACACATACCAACAGTGCATAGCGCACCCAAACCTCCTAATCATACATTGTTGTGTGAGGCTCATGTAACACAAACTGGTTGATATTATACTAATGTGCCTAATTTACTTCATGTAATATTACAGCCTTAAGCACATTCTTTTTTTTTTTTTTTTTTTTTTTTTTGGTTTTTCTCCGGTACCAGGAACCGAACACACGACCCTGTGCTTGCCAGGCAGGCACTTTGCTGCGGAGCTAAATCCCCAGCCCCGCACATTCATTTTTACACAAATGAGTCAAATATGTTTTTCTATTTTGCAGAGTAGTGGTGCACTGTGTTTCAATATAGCTGCAATTCTGTGAAATATTCTTGTGTAATCATTCCTTATTTTTTCTTCACACAACCACCCATGGCTTCTGCATAGTTTTGGTGGTTTTATCTTGTTATCATTTTATTGGCACATCTTTTTGTTATTTTACCAGTAAAATAGTGAAAATTCTAATCAAATAATTTTGAATATGCCAAATATTTTTGTTTCTTCTCAGAAAATTGATATTAATTCATTTACAGGCATTTCCAGTTTCTGTTTAATAAATGTAGGAACATATATTCTACCTTATGCATATAAAATCACCTTAAAATCAGACTTAAAGAAACAACTCCTTGGTGCCTCCTCTGTGAGTTGCCCAGACCTAATTCTATTTCCCTTTAGCTTTTAATAGTTATTGCTTTGTATTTCTTCATTTTTCTTTACTTGTGTTCTCTTGAACCAGATAGATTGAAAACATGCTCCTTTCAGTGTAATATGAAAACAGGTGGTCTCCCATGCTCAAACTAAGGGATCTGAAATATGGGAGTATGTGTAGCATTTGGAGGATGTGTTCGGGGTGCTTTCATCAAGAAGAATCCCTAATGGGCTGCTTCTCAGACACCTTAAGCTAGTGTTGATCCCTCACTCTTACAATCGTGTGGATAGGTGGCTTGTGTACAGGTATTTGCAGTGTCCTCAAGGGTATCTGTGTATCCTTCCTTTGGAATGAACAGTTTCCATATAACACCTATCAGTGGCTCCCTTGCATTTTGATTTTTTTTTTTTTTTTTTCTCCAGTACCAGGAACCGAACTCGCGACCTTGCACTTGCCAGGAAGGCGCTTTGCCGCTGAGCTAAATCCCCAGCCCCTCCCTTGCATTTTGGAGATAAACGTGTATGCTCTCAGTTCCTAGTTCCTTGCATTTATCTGCATCTTCCCTATTATATTTGATGGAAAGTATTAATGACAACATTTTATTCTATCAGGAAGACCACAGTGATCAAAGCGATCTGTTCAAAGGAATTTCTAAGTTTACAGAGGTTATTTTTTTATTTTAGAAATAAAAGGAGGAAAACATTAACAGACAACCTTTTACGAAAAAGCAAAAGAACAGAACAGACAATAGAGAGTTACAAACAAAGTGGTAGGAAATTAACATCCTGTTGAATTTGAGCATTAGGGATTCTGCTTTTAATATTAAAAATGTGTTCTCTACAGATTTATTCCATACATGATATCAGTTCTCTACTGAAAGTTACATAAAATGATTAAACGGGAATCAATGAACTTCCAAAAGTATAGCATAATTTTGTCCAATAGGAGAAAAGTAATGTATGGGAATGGATTCAAGCATGTTTTTAGGTAAGGTATTAAAATGGTTTAGTAAATCATATTGATTATTTTCTCTGTAATTATTTGGCATGAATTACCGATGAAGCATAATTGTGCTTGCAGTTTTGTGAGGACGACTTGGTGACTCCGCTTCAAGGAGGAGCAGTCATCTGCATGTCGGCTGATCCTGGCCATATTTTCATATACTGATGGGTGCAGAGCTGGCTGGGACTTTTCCTTAGGCCTTCAATTGGATTTAAGCAATGCAAATCGTCCAGCAGAGTTGCTGATGTGTAGTGTTTGAAGCAAGGTGGCAGGGCAGTGTTTCCCTGCCCAGGGATGGGCTCTGTGCAGAAGTTCTTCTATTTTAGCCTCAATGAGTTTCAAATATACAGAGCACTTTCTGGTCCTGCTTGTGATCCAGGAAGTTTACATTTGTAATCCCATTGAAAAGTTGTTGGAATTCTATCGAGTTAATTCCAGTTTACCCCTCTCAGTGCAAAGAAAGTCATAATAATTTATCAAAAATTGTGGGGAGGTAAGGGTGTCTGGATTCCAGCTGAGTTGATGCCTGAACAGAACAAAGCCGCCACCAAGGGTCCAATAGGATTTTTTTAATTTGTGAGGAAGGGAGTGGCTTGAGGATAAGCCAATGTGAGAAAAACAGGAAGTATATGGGTGTTGTGAGCTGGGCAAGGTAGGAGGCCTGAAATCCACTCTGCAATATGCAGAGAGAAGGATATACAGAAAGAGTAATCTGCATGACATGAGTGAGGTAGGATCTAATGTTTAGGGTCGGTGCCTCAGCTCTGATGTGTAATATTTTATTCCCTCTTATCTAGAGGTTCCATCCAATCCAACAGCGTGGAGCACAGCTCTCTCCCCTTCCTCAGCTCACACATGTTTATTTTGGCACGAAGGGTATGGGGGAATCCTGCCTTGTGACCTTGCTTCAAGGACTACACATCTGCCTCTCAGCTGGGCTGATTTGCATTGTTTAAAGCTGATTGAGGGGACAAGTAAAAGCCCGAGCCCAGCTCTCACACATCAGTACATGGAAATAGATCCCACTCAGCCAAAGTGGAGAATTTGCTACTCCTCCAAGAGGAGTCTCCCAGGTGGTTCTCTACACAGTGTTATTTGAAATGAAACCAATACCTTCCATACACTATGCACATATGATTGCATTTGAAGGTATAGAGTATAAGGAGGTAGAGTAAAATGAAATCAAGAGTGTGGCCTTTGATCCAATGAGTGGTGCCAGTTTGAGAAGATTACAGCACTGCTTGTGCTCAGGGAGGGGCAGAAAAAATCACAAGCAAAAGAGGAGGATGTACCAGACACAGTCAAATCGGGAAGAAAAACCTGGAGCCTTGTTGATCTCACCAATCTACCTTTCAATATTAGAACCTTAAATGAAGTCCACTAATTTGTAGCACTTTTACTGGGACACCTCCTGCTAATTCAAGCAGTGGAAGGTACTGCGATTTCTTTAGCCTTCGAGATGCTTACTTTTAGTTAAAGACAATGAAAATGTATGAGATTTGGCAGACTGCCCTAAGATGAATAATATATAAACTTCAGAGAGGCAAGCTTATTGAAAAGATCATAATTGAATTGTGGAATATATTGACAGTGATTGCATGTAGTGGTCATGTATTTAGGCTTCTGGTCCCAGTGCAGTTCTGGCAGAAGTGCAGATACAGAGGACCCTGCTTTGGGCGACTAGCAACTAATATATCTGAGGTAAAAGAAAAATGTTGATCATGGTATTTCTTTAAATAAGTCACTGTGCATTGAAATGGGTAATCTCAAGCAGACAGGGTCATATAGGAAGTTGTGTCAAAATATTGGAGTTTACCATGAGCTAGAGACCTTCATGTGGTTGGTGATTTCCTGATAAAGCAAATGCCAGAACCTAGTCATTACATTGTTGGGATTCATCATTAAATTAGAATTATCACTATGTTTCACCAGGAGGTCTTCTATAACTTTTACAAAATTTGGACAATACTCAAGCAGAAAATAAGTAAAACTGTCTTGATATCCATTTGTTAGCTGGTTATTTATCATGTTAAAATTTTCTTTACCATCTTTTGTCATTGTGGAATGTTTTGGTTTGTGTCTGAGTGTCCCCCCAGAGCTTCATGCAGTCATGGGGCAGGCTTCTAGAGTGTATGACTGATTCATGGTTCAGTGTTCGAATTATGGATGTCAGTGCTACCTCCCCTAGGGGTAGTTTGCATACAATTTAAGGGAGGGAAAGAGGCTGCTTGCCACTGCTGTTCCGTTTTGGTCTTGTTGATTTGCTGTTTTCTGCTGCCATGAACTGTTGCCCTCTGCTATGTGCCACTCTGCCTTGGGGCCAGCTGAGTATGCACTGAAATCCCACAAACTGTAGGCTAGATAAACTTTAACTTCCTTAATTTTGGCATCTGGTATTTTGTCTCAGCAAACAGAGTAAATTAGCCTAGATATTGTTGCTTCCCAAATTTATACTATGTATTATCACATAGAATATTAATGTCTTTATTTTGGTAATGATAATTGAACTCAGGACCCTGAGCTTGCCAGGCAGGTGTAGTCCCAGAGTTACATCCCTGGCCCCCTTTTTACTTCTTCCATTGAACTTTCCCTATGTATTTAATGGATAAAGTCAAACCCTTTTTTTTTTTTTAAATTACTCTTTGGGTATACTGTAATAGAATTCATTTAGTACTTTTCCTTCATTAGGTTTATGAATTTTGCATATACCTTTCATAAAATGGCAAGGTTTTCCTCTATTGTTTCACACATACAAACAGTGCATAGGACACCTCAACCTCCTAATCATGGATTATTGTGTGCGGCTCATATAACACAAATTGGGTGATATTATACTAATGTGTCTAATTTATGTCATGTAATATTGCAGCTTTAAGCACATTCATTTATAAACAAATGAGTCAAATATGTTTTTCTGTATTGCAGAGTAGGGGTGCACTGTGTTTCAATATAGGAACAATTCTGTGAAATATTCTTATGTAATCATTCCTTATTTTCTCTTCACACAACCACCCATGGCTTCTGCATAGTTTTGGTGGTTTTAGCTTGTTATCATTTTATCGGCACATCTTTCTGTTATTTTACTAGTAAATTAGTGAAAATTCTAATCAAATAATTTTGAATATGCCAAATATTTTTGTTTCTTCTCAGAAAATTGACATCATTTCTTTTACAAGCATTTCCAGTTTCACTTTAATAATAATAGGAACATATATTCTACCCTATGCATATAAAATCATCTGAAAATCAGACTTAAAGAAACAACTCCTTGGTTACTCCTCTGTGAATTGCCCAGACCTAATTCTATTTCCCTTTAGCTTTTAATAGTTATTGCTTTGTATTTCTTCATTTTTCTTTACTTGTGTTTTCTTGAACCAGAGAGATTGAAAACACACTCCTTTCAGTGTAATATGAAAGCAGGTGGTCTCCCATGCTCAAACTAAGGGATCTGAAATATGGGAGTATGCATAGCATTTGGAGGATGTGTTCGGGGTGCTTTCATCAAGAAGAATCCCTAATGGGCTGCTTCTCAGACACCTAAAGCTAGTTTTGATCCCTCACTCTTACAATCGTGTGGATAGGTGGCTTGTGTACAGGTATTTGTAGGGTCCTCACTGGTATCTGTGTATCCTTCCTTTGGAATGAACAGTTTCCGTATCACACCTTTGAATGGTTCCCTTGCATTATGCAGATACTTGTGCATGCTCTCAGTTCCTAGTTTCTTGCATTTATCTGCATCTTCACTATTATATTTGATAGAAAGTATTAATGAGAACATTTTATTCTGTCAGGAAGGCAACAGTGATCAATGCGATATGTTCAAAGGAATTTCTAAGTTTACAGAGGGTATATTTTTATTTTAACAATAAAAGGAGGAAAACATTAACAAACAGACAATCATTAACAAAATAGCAAAAGAACAGTACAGTCAATACAGAGTTACAAAGAGGTAGGGAATTAACAATTCTTGTTGTACTTGAGCGTAAGTGATTCTGCTTTGAATATTAAGAGAGTGTTCTATAGAGATTTACTCCATAACTGACACCAGTTCTCTACTGAGAGTTACATAAAATGATTAAATGAGAATCAATGAACTTCTAAAAGTATAGTATATCTTTTGTCCAATAGGAGAAAAGTAATGTATGGCAATGGAATCAAGAATGTTGTTAGGTAAGGTATTAAAATGGCTTACTAAATCATATTGATTTTATTATCTGTAATTATTTGGCGTGAATTACAGATGAAGCACAATTGTGCTTGCAGTTTTGTGGAGGACGACTTGGTGACTCTGCTTCAAGGAGGAGCAGTCATCTCCATGTCGGCTGATCCTGGCCATATTGCCATATAGTGATGGGTGCAGAGCTGGCTAGGACTTTCCTTAGGCCTTCAATTGGATTTAAGCGGTGCAAATCGTCCAGCAGAGTTGCTGATGTGTAGTGTTTGAAGCAAGGTGGCAGGGCAATGTTTCCCTGCCCAGGGATGGGCTCTGTGCAGAAGTTCTTCTATTCTAGCCACACTGAGTGCCAAATATAGGGAGCACTTTCTGGTCCTTCTTGTGATCCAGGAAGTGTATATTTGCCATCCCATGTAAAAGTTACTGGAATTGTATGGAGTTAATTCGAGTCTACCCCTCTCAGTGCAAAGAAAGACATAATAATATATCAAAAATTGTGGGGAGGCAAGGGGGTCTGGACTGTGGCTAAGTTTTTGCCTGAACAGAACAAAGCTTCCACCAAGGGTCCAACAGGGCTTTTTATAATTTGTGATGAAGGGAGTGGCTTGAGGATGAGCCACTGTGAGAAGTACAGGAAGTCTGTGGGTGCTGTGAGCTGGGCAAAGTAGGAGGCCTGAAATCCGCTCTGCAATATGCAGAGAGAAGGATATGCAGAAGCAGTAATCTGCATGACATGAGTGAGGTGGATCTAATGTTTAGGGTCAGTGCCTCAGCTCTGATGTGTAATAATTTATTGCCTCTTATCTAGAGGTTCCACCCAAGCCAACAGAATGGAGCACAGCTCTCTCCCCTTCCCCAGCTCACACATGTTTATTTTCGCATGAGGAGTATGGGGAATCCTGCCTTGTGACCTTGCTTCAAGGACTACACATCCACATCTCAGCTGGGCTGATTTGCATTGTTTAAAGCTGATTGAGGGGATAAGTAAAAGCCCCAGCCCAGCTCTCACACATCAGTACATGGAAATAGATCCCATTCAGCCAAAGTGGAGAATTTGCTACCCCTTCAAGAGGAGTCACCCAGGTGGTTCTCTACACAGTGTTATTTGAAATGAAAACCAGTATCTTCCGTACACTATCCACATATGATTGCATTTGAAGGTATAGGTTATAAGGAGGTAGAATGAAATGGAATAAAGAGTATGGCTTTTGATC
Organism: Chinchilla lanigera; assembly: GCF_000276665.1. Lineage (NCBI taxonomy): Eukaryota > Metazoa > Chordata > Mammalia > Rodentia > Chinchillidae > Chinchilla > Chinchilla lanigera. The sequence goes on from NW_004955624.1 coordinate 42,771, forward strand.
CATTGTTACTCGTACCAGTTTGAGAAGATTAGAGCACTGTGTCTGCTCATGGAAGGGCAGAAGAAAACACAAGTAAGACAGGGGGATGTACAAGACATAGTCAAGTTGGGAAGAAAAACCTGGAGCCTTGTTGATCTCACCTATCTACCTTTCAAGATTAGAACCTCAAATGAAGTCCACTAATTTGTAGCACTTTTATTGGGAGCCCTCCTGCCAATTCAAGAAGTGGAAGCTAAGGAAATTCCTTTCGCCTTAGAGATTCTTACTTTTAGTTAAAGACAATGAAAATGTATGAGACTTAGCAGACTTCCCTAAGAGGAGTAATATGTAAACTTCAGAGAGGCAAGCTTATTGAGAAGATCGTAATTGAATTGTGGAATACATTGACAGTGATTGCGTGTAGGGGTCATGTATTAAGCTTCTGGTCCCAGTGCAGCTCATGCAGAGGTGCGTATACAGAGGACCCTGCTTTTTTGACTAGCAACAAAAATATCTGAGGTAAAAGAAAAATGTTCATCTTTGTATTTCTTTAAATGAGCCACTATGCATTGAAATGGGTAATCACAAGCGGACAGGGTCATACAGGAAGTGGTGTCAAAATACTGGAGTTTACCATGAGCTAGAGCACTTCATGTGGTTGGCGATTTCCTGACAAAGCAAATGCCAGAACCTACTTATTACATTGTTGGGATTCATTATTAAATTAGAATTATCATCCTATGTTTTACCAGGAGGTCTACAATTTTTACAAAATTTGGACAATTCTCAAGCAGAAGATAAGTAAAATTGACTTCATATCCATTTGTTATCTGGGTAATTTATCATGTTAAAATTTTCTCTACCATCTTTTGTCATTTGTGAATACTTCAATAATTACAAATTTATTGTGAGGATTAAGTGGAAATGAGGAAACCATTTTCATGATTAAACCATGAAATGAGTTCCATTTTATGAGTACATCCTTTGTTGGGACACACATGCAAAGCAAGAAATTAATCCTCCTTTTCATCACGCTACAGGATTATGAAGACTTGAAATGCTTGTGATTATTACAAATATTCAGGGCAGATATGACAATTCCTTCAGTTTTTCTCACATCCATATGCAGTGTGCATTTACATGTAAAATAAGTTATTACAGTAGATTTAGAAAGTGATAGTTGATATAAATCCAAGGGGAAGAATTTTAGGTACCACTCACGTAAATTATGCAGTGGAATAAATGTACTTATGCCCTATCTACAGTAAGTTTCATGAGCATAGTTTCCAAGCTAATTTCTTCTACTTCTATGTGACAATACATGACATCAAAATGACAGCACATGGGCTTCTGTTCCTATCTGAATGAGACATTGCAAAGACTGCATTGACAGCATTGACGTTAGTGGCCCAGCCCTGCAGGAGGGATAGCGCGTTGTGTTGGTGTGCATTGATAAAGTACCTGAGCCTGATGACTTCCAAGTGCGTGAGAAGTACTTCTACTTCTTGTTTGAGGGAAGCCAGTCAGGCAAAGTGAGGATAGAATGGAGACTTGAGAACAAGTGCGAGAAACTGGGAGAAAACCACACAGCTGAGAAATTCTGTCACTTTTATCTACAGATGGAAATCTAAACCCTCGTGTGTGATTCCTGAAGGATCACTCCTAATGAAAGAGGGACTTGAGCAGCACTGAACAACAGGGGCTAATGAATACTTCAGTTCTGCCTTTTATGTTTTTATCTACAAAAGAGCTGAATTTGTCAAGTATTTAGTTACAGCAAAACCCCACACTCTTAGAAGTATTACATCTGATAAGTGAAAACACAGTAACTTTTCATCTCATTTGGACGACTTTTCTCTTTCACCTGTAGGTGGGATCACACACTGTTAACATATTGGACTCCCTCACAAGTGAATTCAGAAACTGGTCTCAGACTAGTTTCTAGGAGTTTTGTTCTTTTCATAGATCTACGTGCAATTTTATTAGTACCTGTTTCAATACATGATGTTACATTTACTGTAGGGGATTGCTACATCTGCATAACACATTTCAAGTTCCCTTTCTCCTTTGTTTTACCCCCATTTATCCAAGATTAGATTCATTTATTTGTCACACAAGATCTTATAAAGGTAATGATTGTATGTACAGACTGAAAACTACATTAATAGCACAAGGACATGTAAAACATGGAAGACCCACACTGAAGAAAGTCTTCTGCTGCTGAGAAGTAGATGTGTTGTTTCGTTACTAGATACAACACTCTGCAGACGTATATTAAACCCAGTTGTTCATAGGTTTATTTCAACTCTAACGTTTCTTAATTACACTATTTTCAGGTTCATGTGTCCATTTGTGACACTGGAGAATTGAGTTCCCCATTAGTATCATATTCTTATTTAGGTCAGTTTTCTTGTCAATTATTTTTTGTTTTATGAATTAGGTGCAGTGGTATCTGGTCCGTATATGTTTATAAGTGTTACCTCTTCTTCTTGAATTGTTATCTTAACTGACATATACTAACATTTTTGTCCTTGCTGATCAATTTCTCGGAAATCATTTTGTCTGAAATGAGAATAGCAACTCCTGCTTTTTTGTAGGTTCACTTTCTATGGAATGTTGTTTACACTGTTTGAGTATTAATCTGTATCACTTTTCCTTCAATGTGCTTCTGATGTGCCGCACATTGGTATGTGTCAGGATCCAAGCTATCGATGTGCGTATTGACTGGGGAATTGATAGCAATTACACTGAGTATTATTCCTCCGCTCCTGACTTATTTCTCTCAGTGCATTACTTTCCTGTTGCTGACTTCTTCATTTGTCCTCAGTTGCTTAGCTGCTCACCCCATGAGGTGCATGTATACTTTTTTTACTTGTTAACATTTTGGCTTCATCGTTTCTTTCTCTGATATCCTTGAAAAATGTTTGCAATGTTCATTTGGAGCTCATGCATTTATGGAAGTGTTCCTTGCCATGAAAATATCTTAATTCTCACTCTTCCTTTGATATTTTGTAAAATGTTATCTGTCTGTTAAAAAAAGGAAAAAAAAGAATATCTTAATTCTCCATCCAGTTTAAGGGACATTTTGGAATTATAGATAAGTTGTGATTGCAAGTTGATATCTTTTAAGGCTGAAGCATTTCACTCCAAAATTTCTTGCCTTTTGAAATTTCTGTGGAGAAGTGTGCTGGTTTTCCAATAGGCTAACTGTGTATGTGACTTGCTGATTTCTGAGGAAGCTATGAAGATTTTGACCCTGTGATGGATTTCTAAATATGAAGTATGAAGTTGCAAGCGGTGCTTCTCTTTTGGTCAATTTGGTGATCTACGCACCTAAATTTTCTGTATGTTTATTTCTATCTCAATATTTGGGGAGTTTTCTGCCATTATTTCTGTGAAAAGGCTATCTTTATGCCATTTATATTGACTTCTCTTTTTCACATACTGTATTTATTATTCAATTAGTCTTCCTTGCATAGTGTTTGGATCAATTTTTCATATCATCATGCTGTTTGTGAGGTGTCACTAACTCCTTGGTTGTCCAAAGCATCACTGTGTTCCAGTTCTGAGTGTGCGTCCTCACGTTCACCTCTGCTGCCTCCTTTACTCGCATTATGTGTTTAATCTCCTGGATTTCTCTCTGTTGCTCTCTCTTTCCTTCTTTGTTCTGGGAATGGAACTCAGTGCCCTGTGTTTTCCTCTCAGGCAATTGTCCTGAATTCCTAATTTTAAAATGCACTTCAATTTGATGGTGTACTTGTCACTCATGCTTTGTATCATTTACTTATTTCATCCAGCCACTATTAATGTCTTCTGACAGCTTCAACAGCTTGTTTTCTGATTTCTCCCATTATATGTTTAGTTAGGTCTTCTCAAATGTTGCTGAGTAGCTCCTTGAGTTTTTTCTAGCCACCTCCCATGCGTTGCAGTAATTCATGAGTATGGCTGATAGAGCAAAACCTTCTTTCCTAACCTCTTCTGTTTGCACACTGTAAGTTTCACAAAAAAAAATCATTTGCCAAAATTGTGCTTCTATTTGCAAACTCCACATCAAACCATCCTCCCCACATGAACACAGGCTTAGTCTCTGTCCCCAAAGTTGTGAAAGAATTTAAGTTCTTAATCTGAGATACTAATGTCCAATTCTGCATGTTGGAGCCCATTGGAGCAGCTGTAGAATGCTTTGGAGTTTTATGAAGTATCTAAAGCCTTTTTTTTGAACTTAGTTTTGTTTTGGGGGGATTGCTTTGTGCTCATATTATGGATGTAACTAATGTAACACATTTGTTGCTTTATACAAATCATCTTAGTTGTTTTTTCCCATGTTGTTCTTTTTTTTTTTTTTGGTTTTTTCTCCGGTACCGGGAACCGAACTCACGACCTTGCGCTTGCCAGGCAGGTGCTTTTGCCGCTGAGCTAAATCCCCAGCTCCTTTTCCCATGTTGTTCTTGCTTTGCTATAATGAAGTATCATTGTCACTAACTGTGCTCTTTCCCATGGCTGCCATATTCATCACCTTGTTTATTTTGGGAACACAACATGCAGTGTATTGAGCATCACACTGTTTCTCAGGAATCAGACTCTCTTGTTGTTAAAATAACAAAGGTATTTTGAATATCGGTTTAACCAGAAATAGCAACAGTCATGTGACACTTTTAATATCATGTGAAACCGGGACAGTCCTATCATCCAAGAGAAATTAGGCATTGCCATACATCAAAATTAGTCCTACACAACTCTTAATCCCAGAAGAAGAGCTGAAATGTATAGTGAAATATAAAACCAAACTAGGTATTGACTTACTGCTAATGTCGACTACATATACCAATGATTGCTCTGCTAATGGTAGCAAAAAATTAATTAGAAATTTTAAAGACGTCCATATCAAAAATTTAAAAAGGTTTTGGAGTATCCTATTAAAATTTAAGGGTTGAAAATTGGGGATGCAAAAGGAAAATTTGGAAACTTTAAATTAATGATAAGAGAATGTGGAGAAAATGCTGGTGCACAGGATCTCTTTAGGGAGTACAAGGATGTCTATGAATTTGGAAAAACTAAAAGATATGTCTGGAAACATAAAATTTTGAAAAACAGAGAGAGAAAAATGGCAAAGAATATTATACAGAGCATAAAACAAAGGAAAAGTAAATACAGGGAGAAAATTCTAAATTGACAAGAGGAAATAATAAACAAATAAATAAGAAAAAAGTATAGAAGCATATCTTGAGGTGAAGCAAAGATAATCCAATCCTCAGTAGACTTGTGCAGAAGACAGGAAAGAAGGAAAGAAGAAATAACAGACACAAGAACTTAAAAAAGTCCCTAAAGACAATGTTCCCACTCACAAAAATGAAATAAATTAAAAGAAACAAACAAATTTGAAAGAACCCAAAGCAGAGAAGGATAAGGAAATTTCTGTGTGATTTCAAGCCTGTGGTTATCTGTTGGGGTGTACATTTTGTGGCCATGTCTAATTCAAGCTTGACTGAGGTATCACACTTCAACAAAGGAGGTCAGAGCCCAGAGCCTTGCCAGGTAATCAGCCATAATCTGGCAGTACGATCCGAGTGGGGTGCTCATTTTTGGATTTGCAATTCCAGAGAAAGTAATGATCAACCGGGTTTTTGGACAGGAGTTTGGGGCCAGGGTCTTTTAGCTTATAACACTCCTTAAATTGGTATTTTCCAGTGTATTTACTCCAGAGTTGGACAGACTGATTTGATGCTGCTCACCATTCTACCAACTCTCAAGAAGTCAGAAATCCTCTCCACCAATTTGGATGCTTTTATTCTGTCTAGCCTGTAAGTGAGCGCCTACAGGAAATTGAGAATGGAAACACATCCAGTGGTGAGTCAGAAAACATTTTATACAAACTTCACAACCCTACTGAGAGAAGGTACAAAGCATTCAGTGCAAGTAAGAAGTATTAAGGCACCTAAAGTCCAGTTTGGTTTATCTGGACAGTGAAGGAGTTATCAGAGGTCTGATGTTCATTAGTATCGAATATATGTTCATATGTATGTATATGTACATGTATATGTATCGGGCAATATTTTCCCTTAGTTATTACAGGCTCATAAG
>NW_004955624.1:50217-53144 GCF_000276665.1 Chinchilla lanigera
TTTGTTTTTCTCCGGTACCGGGAACCGAACTCACGACCTTGCGCTTGCCAGGCAGGCGCTTTTGCCGCTGAGCTAAATCCCCAGCCCCTGCAGGTGCATTTTGAATTTCTTCTGTAAAGGCTAGCAGTGTAATGGGATTTCTGTGGTAAAGGATATCTTTTAAGAAATGAAAGTAAACACATTAAAATATTCAAAGAAGACTGAAGGAGGGAAACTTCAGCATGCTATAGTGGATTAGAAAAGGAACATTAACCAAATTTTATATTTGAAAGCTGGATAGCATTCAGCAGTATGGTCACTAACATATGACGGTAGACAAATGAGAAAAGACAACAAAAACGAAAATGGAAAATGGAAGAAATGGGTAATTTTTATACCATTTTTATTGTTACAACTGTTGCAGTGCATAATGAGTGCATTCCTCTTGTGCAGGTGAAATGTGTCCAAGAGACACCTTCAGATTTCCAGCGTCCTCTCCTGCCCTGTTTCCTCTCCCTCCTCTCCTGGTCTTCCTGATTTTTTCAAGCCATATATCTGCCTATTTCTCATCATATGTCTCTTGATGTAGTGTCATTTCTATTTAGAGGTTATCATGTAAGATCAATCGGTTATATTTCATCTTCTTATCCAGTTTATTTTGTGAATATTATCATCATCAGTTTAATCTATTTCCTTACAAATGACTCCATTCTTTGTACCAGGAATTGAACTCAGTGCCTTGAGCTTCCAGGCGATCGTTGGTGGCTGAGGTATAGCCTTGGCCCTCAATTTTTATTCAACTGTAGCATCACACTGATAATTTTTTAAAGAACAGAACAAGGGTTTGCTCAGTTGTGAAGAGGGGAATATCATCCAAGTGAAGGATCAAACCGTCAGGGCACTGTTTTCACATTTTAGAAACTCCTGAGCGTGTCCATAGATCGGGAATTTTCAGGTTACTTTTGGCCTCAGGGTGAAAGTCACAGTATTTCTGACTCCTGCTTAAGAGTCTGCAGCAATGAATTCTTCTCCTCCGTTAAGTGGTGCGGGCAAACGTATATGGCAACTACTGAAGTTATGATAGAGGGAAGTTATCCCATTCTCAGAGATAAACTCAGTAACCTGGAGTGTTCCTTGTATATTACAAGTAATGCATATTTAAGTTACAATTTATGTTGTTTAGATAGGCAAAATACTGGATCTTTCAACATTCACAACACAATAGAAGACCACAGAATACATGAGGAATATCAGATGGTTGCGTAGAAATGGAGGAACAAAAACCGTGGTATACAAATGGCAAAGCAGTGCAATGATTTTCACTGTGATGTTTATTTAGAATTCCCTAAAATAACTAAGAGCTTTTTCGTTTCATTATTTCAAGGCTAAGTTTTATAATAATGTACGGAATGAATCTATAGTATATTTATTAGAAGTTGACCCATTCTCTAAACCATGATTCATGTGAAACTCTGTGAAATAAGAAGTGTACGAGTTCACAGTGTTTGTCCTTCAGGGCGGGTCTCAGAAATTAGATCCCAGCCTGCTGCTGATAGTGAGTTAACTCTTGCCCCAAACAGCTTGGCTTCTTCATATGCACTGTTTCTTCTCTGCTTCAGTGATGTCTTCTCAGCTCACTTTCTTGCACACTTTCACTATTTCTCTGTATAAATTGGGCTGTGCATGTCTGTGCAGGAATCAATCACCATTGAAGACGTGACCATCAATTTCACCCCAGATGAATGGGCCCTACTGGACACACCCCAGCGGAAGCTGTATAGAGATGTGATGCTGGAAAACATCGGAAACCTGGCATCTCTTGGTGAGTCTTTTATTCAGGTTTCTGTCTGCCTACGAATATACCCAACTTCAACCCTATGTGTAATCACTCTGTCATGGTCTAGGGTGCACACTCCTTACCCCTTCAGGCTCTGCTCTGCTGTATTCTTAGACTTGAAAACTATGTCAAAGATAGTTTCATTTATTTATATGCAATCCACTCTCTAGTACAGTCTTTCAAACTATTTCATTACTTAATGTAGTTAAGTCTCCAAATGCTGGGCAAATATGGAACTTAACTAGATGGACTTTATACATACATCAGATATTAGATAGATGATTGTTATTTTCTGCAGATTATGATGAGGGTTGTGAAAATACAATGACTGTGAATAATTGAGGAGGTTACATTTTAGGCGCCTTCAGATTGTATTCACCATCCCATGGAGGTGCTCACGCCTTTCCTTTGTTCACACTTTCAGAGCCCATGTTCAGCCCTTTGTACTTTTGCATTTCGGTAGTATGTAGTTACCGTACATGCTTCTCCTCCTGGGGAGGGTCGGTGCCTTTGCAGAACTCATCTCCAATCTTTGTTCTACTCTCCCATGCCTCTGTTCTCTCTTCCTGCCTCAACTCTGGGTTTTTGTTATGTTTCGCAAAAGATGTATTTTCCCGTTAGCATATGTTTTACTCTTTATTTATATTTTGATTTTTAAAAAGAAGAACAAAATTCATGGGATATTTAAAATTGTTTGACTTATTTCCTCTTAACTTTTGTCTCATCGTGCATTCACTTTGTTGCAGACAGTTCGAGCTGATCCTTTTAGAAAGACATTAATTCTGTATTTTCTTTAAATTCACAGAAGAGCACAAATGTCTTCAGTACTACACAACCCGGGTATACAGGGCAGATTTTCTCCTAATCTAATAAAAGAACTTCACTATTTTTCTGCTTCAAACATTGCAGGGCTTCTTTAAATTTTTATTTTAAGGAGAAAAAAGCAAACTCAAAATAAAAAAAAACGTATTCTAAAAAATGACAGCAAGACTATAAAAATGATACAGAATTTCAAAACAAGATGATAGGAAATGTTTGTTGTATTACTTATTGTTATCTTCTGAGTAGTTGCTCAGATTACCAGATGTAGGAATATAAAATTGATGAAACA
>NW_004955624.1:53385-55463 GCF_000276665.1 Chinchilla lanigera
ATTGTACCTTTTAGTTTTTTTTTACTTTTTCACATTCTTACACTGGGGAGACAATATGGTTTTTACACATGTGGGTTTGATTTATTTCACTTATGTGTATGGTCTTTCGTTGCATCCATTTACCTATAAAAGCCTCAAGGTTTTCTTTCTTTATAGTTGAGTAATATTCCATTGTATAAAAATGCCACATTTCACTTATCCACTCCTCAGTTGATGGGCATTTTGTTTTTCTCCAAAATTTTGCTATGACAAATTGTGCTACTGTGCACATGGGTGCACTTCTATAGATGTCTTGGGATGTTGTTAATTCTGAGAAAATATCCAGAAGGATACTGGCTGAGTTAAATGTGACTTCTAATCCTAGTTTTGGAAGAATCTCTCCACTGATTTCCAAAGTGGTTGCCTGAGGTTTTTTTTTTTTTTTTACCTACAATCACCTTATTTATTCCAGGAAGACTTCACTAGACTTTGTCATAATGCATAATTATTTATTTCTATCACCTTAATAATCCACCTTGTTACTTTCCCTTGAACAGGAGAAGAATACTGCAAACAAGGTTTAATTTTTAACAGAGGTGAAAGAGAAGTCCTACGGATGGTAGAACAGAGGGATTTTCCCCAAAAGCAGACTCTAGGTAAGAATGAGATTGATGTTTAAATAGAGAAGAGATTCAGGCCAATGGGTAGGGGAAATACATTTTTTAAGTAAATGATATATTCTTAAATAATATTATTTCAGTATCTGGAACACACAATGTCTAAAATTTCTCCAGCATTGTCATTATTTCTTTTATAAGACCTTCACTATTTATGTATTTTTATGTCAATTTGACTTCAGAGTAAAGGAATATTTATGCATATAATGGGGTGTAACGTTCAGGTAGTGTCATTTGTATATTATGCAGTGTCATTTTATACTCTATATTAAATATGTTAGCTATCTACCTTCTGAGGCACTTTTATATATTAATTAATCACCTAATTCTGAAAATCCTGTAGAATATCCATTTCATTACATTTCTTAACTAATATTTCAATTTTATGTGACCTATCTGATCTGCTTGTCATGATCTTCATGTCTTTTTCAAAAGGGTAAATATTAATCACACCAAACTGTAAGATTAATTTTAGAACAAATATATATGCATAAAATACGCATTCATTCTTTTCAATCAACCTGTCACATTCTTAATATGTCTTCACTCTTTCACTTCCTCTTCTTTTTCTTACATAATATTTTCCCTTCAAAGTTTATGTCATTTCAAGCACTCTGTCTTTTCTATTTCAAGTATGAGAGAAAGAATGTGATATATGATTTTAGTACTCGGTCTTACTGTGCTTAACAGATTTACACTTCCATCCGGAAATTATTTTTATGTTGTCTATAAATAAAGCATACTCTATAATGTATACATATGCTACATGTGATCTTAGGAAGTTCTCCTGTCTTCATATCAATGACGAGTTTTTCAAAACCACTTGTTGACAAAGTTGCATTTTTATTATTGCATATTTTTATCCCTTTTTGACAAGGCATATACATAAAGGTTACTGATGGTGTTTTCTTTGCGATAAACACTTCTATTTCAGATGTCTATACTAATAAATATGTTGAAGTTTCTCAGTATATGTATTTTTTGTATGTTTTGATACATGCTACTCTAACACTTTTATTTGGTTGCTTACTATTCCTTATTTTTTCTTGGTATATTGTCCTTGCTGATAAATTTATGGATGATATTTCTAATCCTATGATGAATGCTCTTAGTATTCTGATTGAGAGTGCAGTAAATTGACAGATCAATCTGGATATTATGTTCATTATACCAATATCAATTCTGTTGTATCAGAAATATGGGATATGTTATTAGCTTAATACTATTCCTTAGTTTTTTGGGGCTAATCAGATCCACAAACTCATGGGTGAGTGTATGGTGAAGGCTAAATAAAAAGAGGCAAATAGGGGGCTGGGGATTTAGCTCAGTGGAAAAAGTGCCTGCCTGGCAAGCTCAAGGTCGTGAGTTCGGTTCCCGGTACCAGAGAAAAACCAAAAAATAAATAAATAAATAAATTTTAAA
>NW_004955624.1:55563-63123 GCF_000276665.1 Chinchilla lanigera
AGCTCCAAGAGGTTCAAAGCCCTCTCCCAGAGTTTAAGATTCTCTCAGGGCTAAGACCCAGACCTCCTCTGAGTGGCATGTACATATTTGATTATCAGAAGAAGGGAAGGGAGTACTTAAGAAGGGCCGAATCACTCAAGAACTTCTCTAATTAAGCTACTAAATTAATCCTTAATAAGGGTTAGGGTAATCCAGCCAGGAGTGAGATGCCTGAGGCTACAGTCTTTATCCAGTTGAGATCTGATCCAGGTGTCCTTGGCTGTGATCTTATCTTATTCTTTGAGGCTTTCTGGCTTCATCCACCACTACAGGTTTTAGTAGTGATTAGTGACTTACAGATGTTCACTTACTATGTGTCCACCATTTCCAGATAAGGAGCCTAGGCTTTGAGCAGCTTCACAAGTGAACATGAAAAGCCAATTGATTAATTTAAGTCCTGTTCAGGTCTACTGCATAGTAGTCTCCATCCATATGACATTTGTCACTTTTCTACACTTGGGTAATTTTTCTTAAATGTATATGGGAGCTCAGAATATCAGAGCTTTCCTAATATGGATGGCTGGCTCCAGGATGGACTATTATGGCAGAGCTGCCTCATTTAATATGTAACCTCTCAATTCATGGAGGCTGAAATACAGTTCATTATAGGAAATGTGTCAGAGAGGTATGGGTCAGGGACAAGAGCTCTCTCTTTGAGTTCATGGATTAATTGAAGATCTTATCTGATCCAGGCTTGAATGCTCAAAATTGTTTTAAGCTATGAACTGATCAACACATTAACCCATGGATAAATACAGTGCTTCCAAGCTCTGTTCATGTTCCCATATCCAGCCCTCCTGATGCATAAGAATTCTGTGTGACTTTCTAGATCTAATATATACAAGAGTTCTACCTTCTAGCCTATGATTACAACTCTTTCTTCAGTACTCTGAAATTTCCTATACAGAATAATTTTACCTATTTGGTGAAGTTGACTTTAAGTACCTATGGTACATATTGAATTGTTGTAAAGAATAGATTCCCTGATTATTTTCTCAGTGTTCAATTTTGAGGATAAAAATGGGCTATTGCTTTCTGACTCATGATGATTATTTTGCCATTTGGCTATATTCGCTCATGAGATCCTACATGCTTCTATTTGTTTCATCAGCAAATATAAATTACATGACCTTTTCTGTTTGTTAGTTTTCATCTTGTCTTACTCCTATTGTTTTATTTTCTGCTGATCCTTATTTGCTTTGGCTTCATTGTAAGTAATACATTGAATGAGAATGCTGAGATAAACCCAAATATATTGTCTGAGTTTAGAGGAATATTGTCACTGCTTATCAAGCGGTATGATGTGTATTCAACATCACATGTCATCTTGATAATATAGACACTTGAGTTTCAGCATATTTTTGTAACAGCAAACAACACACTTGAAAAATTATCAATATCTCTTGCCATGAGAGAAGTACAAACTAGAACAGCATGAAGGTTTCTTATCCCAGGAAGTGTGCAATCTTAAAGAAGTTAAAGAGTGGGGCTGGGAATTTAGCTGAGCGGCAAAGCGCCTGCCTGGCAAGCGCAAGGTCGTGAGTTCAGTTCCCGGTACCGGAGAAAACAAGCAAACAAACAAAAAAACAAAACAAAACATAAAAGAAGTTAAAGAGTAAGGAGCACTGGTCTGTCTGTGATGAAAAGGGCACATACCTAAATTGTGGGTAGAATGTAATCTTCTAAGTATCCGTAGTTCTCAAAGAAGTGAAAGTAGAAATTCCATACGATCCAGGTTTCCCATTAAAAATACTTTTCCAGGATTGCTTCATAAATCATGTAACAGTCATTTATGCACAGCAAAGTTTATGGCAGCGCAATTCCCAATAGCTAAAGTCCAGGGATCTGCCTGTATCTCTGTAAAGTATTGCAGTAATCCAGAGAATGTGATCTCAGTACTTTATGTGATGTTGCTTCACTGTAAAGATTGATGAATTTGAGACATTTCAAGCAAAATGGATGCACCAGGAAAATACAATGCTGAGGGAATTAAAGCAGAAAGATAACTTAAACACTGCATTTGATCTCTCGGTTGAGAAGTGCAAACTAAGCATAAAGAGTAAAATGAAAATGGTTAGGAGAAACGAAACTGCGTTGCTCCCTCTCAGATGTGAAGTGGTCCCAGAAAGAGAGAGGAGGAGAAATGTGGAGAGTGAGTAAGGATGTCCAGTGTGCCATGTACAGATTCTCAACACCCACAATGAATATAAGTAGTACTTGTCAAAAACGTGATTGAAGAATGTTCATATCAACCAAAAATGAAAGATAAAATGGGGAAAGTGTTTGTAAAGATGGGGGATGGGGCTGAGGATATACCTCAGTGGTACAGTGCCTACCTGGCAAGCACAAGGTCAGGAGTTCGATTCCTGGTACCAAACAAAAAGAAAAATAAAGAAGGGAGAGAGAGGTGGACAGAAAGGGGATTAAAAAGACAAGAGCTCTGTTTTGTATGTTTACTCATTTCAAGATATATATAAACTTCCCATGAAGAAAATATACACTAACAAAATAAAATACAATTTTAAACATACCAATATAAAATATTTCATTGCTTATGTTTTTCTGTTCACATCTAATTCAGTAAATTTATCTCAGATCTTGCCATTTAACATGAGAGTTCCCGGGTTTACTGCTCCCAAGAGGAATGTGAACTTCACATACAGGAAACACGCATTAACACAATAAAGTAAAGTTTAAACAAATAAATATAAATTTTTTATGCTTTTCAGTTCACATCAAATTCATTACATTCATGTGAGGTCTCATTTAACTTTAGAATTCTGGGTTTATTATTGTTACTTATTTGACATGGAAGATATTTTTCTGGAGGCATCTTAAATGTATAAAACTGTAAATTGTAGATATAGCCTTCCATTTTAGAACTACAATCACTATGTCCCAAATTTTGAGGCCTATCTTGCTTCTATTATCATAGGTTCCACAAAGTTTTACATTTCCATGATGATATATGATATAAACTACTGAGCACTCAAAATTTCATCAATCAATCTCCATATATTTCTACAATTTCTATCAATTATTTACTTGTAGAATTCTCATTTTGCATGGAAAGGAATGTCCTTTGGAGAGCATGAGATGCATGGAACTTCATGGGGTTTACCATTTTAATTTTATTAATTACTGTTAACTACTTGCTTTTGTAATTATTCCAGAAAGGAAGACTACACACGAAGAAGAGGAGAAGTTAAAGACACAAAGTATGAAGAAGAAGAAATCACGCACCATCAAGCCCAGGGTATATTTTAGATACATGAATACTTGCACAGATCGAAACGACCTTTCAATGAGAAAAGTTAATATTTGAGGATAATAGCATTCTATAGGACAAGAGTAAGGACTCTCTCAATCACATGGTGTGGATACCTTGAGATTATTTAGAATGTCACATATTTTCTGGATTATGATGTGTAAACTTAACAAAAACATGTACAGTTTCACTGAAACTCTGAAAAATTCCAAATCATCATTATTAACCTATTCATTTTTACTTGTGATACTAAAACATAAAAATATTCCTCTTATCTGATAATTGGATACTATGATTATACAGGGAGAAAACACTAATTTCTCTAGAATTTGCTAATTAATGTACAATTAATCATTAGTAAATATAACTTATATAGATATATTTTTATAACATAAACAACAGTTGATTTCCTTCACAAAATAGGTAAATCATACTGAAAAAGACTATTCAGTTTTAATGAATTAAAAAAAATTAGCTGACGAGTGTGACTTCATACATCTTTTACATCACACTCCACATTACCACCGTATACTTATGGTGTGTAAAATCCCTGATTGTGAATTCATAAATAAAGAGACAAAGATATATTTCAAGAAGACAAAAATTATACACAACCAACATGAGAAACACTCTTACCCCCACTAATCACTCAGGAAACACACTATGACTTATAGTCCAAGGGGACATTTTCTTTGTTTGTTTGTTTGTTGGGTTTTTTTCCGGTACCCGGGAGCGAACTCATGACCTCGCACTTGCCAGGCAGGTGCTGTGCTGCTAAGCTAAATCCCTACCGCCAAAGGAATATATTAACGTTGCATATTTGGAAAATGTTTTACTAAAAGCTCTGAACTTACATATCCTAAAGTGTATGAATTTCATTTATTGGAAAATAAACTTATGTTTCAAACTTCAACTGCAGGAGAACCCACAGTGTGAGGAGATAGATTTTGAAGGAAATCAGTATGGGAAGACCCTGGCATATCCTTCTGCATTCAGAAGACACAAGATAAGTAATTCTGCAAATGAATGCTATGTATGGGGAAAAATCTTCAATCGGTCTTCTAAATTTTGTCAGCATCAAACATCAGATCCCGGTGAAAATGTATATAAATCTCATCTTTGTTGGAAAAGCTTGAATAATTTATTGAACCTGCAAAGTCATAGGAGAACACACACAGGGGACAAAACTTATGAATGCCAACTATGTGGGAAGGTCTTCTCTCAATTATCTCACCTTAGTATACATGAGAGAACACACACAGGAGAGAAGCCATATGAATGTCATGTGTGTCACAAAGCTTTTGCTCGTACTAGTACCCTTAGAAATCATAAGAGAACACACACAGGAGAGAAACCATATGAATGTCATCTATGTGAGAAGGCCTACTCTCGATTACATCACCTGCAAATACATGAGAGAACACACACAGGAGAGAAACCATATGACTGTCATTTATGTGGGAAGGTCTTCACTCAGTTACCTAACCTGAAAATGCATGAGAGAACACACACAGGAGAGAAACCATATGAATGTCATCTATGTGGGAAAGCGTTCTCTCAATTGCATCACGTGCAAATACATGAGAGAACACACATGGGCGAGAAACCATATGAATGTCATAGATGTGGGAAGGCCTTCTCTCAATTACAGTACCTGAGAATTCATGAGAGAACACACACGGGAGAGAAGCCATATGAATGTCATGTGTGTCAAAAAGCTTTTGCTCATTCTAGTACCCTTAAGAATCATAAGAGAAGACATACAAGAGAGAAACCATATGAATGCCATCTATGTGGGAAGGCCTTCTCCATATTATCTAACCTTAGATGGCATGAGAAGACACACACAGGAGAGAAGCAATATGAGTGACATCTGTGTGAGAAAGTTGTCACTGTATCATATTCCTCATGTATGCGTGAGAAAAAAAAAACATAAGAGAGAAAGTATATGAAGATCATGT
The DNA here is from genome assembly GCF_000276665.1 of Chinchilla lanigera. Classification (NCBI taxonomy): domain Eukaryota; kingdom Metazoa; phylum Chordata; class Mammalia; order Rodentia; family Chinchillidae; genus Chinchilla; species Chinchilla lanigera. The sequence goes on from NW_004955624.1 coordinate 60,832, forward strand.
GTGTGAAAGAAGTTTCAGTCAATAAGGTAATTTCTGACAGAGAAAGCACAAAGCAGAGGAACCACATAAATGTCATTTTTGTGTGAAAGCCTACACTGCATACACTTATGTTGGACAGCAGGAGAGGACTCACCGTGGACATGAATCATAACATCATTCTCCACGTGTGAAATAAATATGTCAGGATTCTGTACTTTTGTGATGTGACTGACCACATACAAATAAAACAGTAAATGCCTGCAGCAAATGTTGTGACCTCGTGTGAGAGAACAAGAACGTAATGACTGTGCCGGCTGCCTTCTGATAAGTGGGGTTTGGCTGGAATCTTCAGCACATTCGCTCCAGCTCTTTCACCCAGAACTGGGCTTCCACTGTCTCTTGCTGCCGCCTTTCCCAGTCTAAGTGCTTTGGATGGGATCTGTCTTCCACCACCTGAACATGCACAGTTGATCCCCCATGGGACTAGTCTGCAGGACGGGTCCCTCAGTAGGGCCACCCCATGTCTTATGTCTTCACTCCCAGGATCGTTCCTTGTTCTTTGGGGCCCAAATATCCCCAGTATGCCCAGAACTGCACACCGCACGTCAGACTGTTCTATGCTCCTCCAAGGCATGAACAGTGTATGTGGGCAGACACCACATCCCTCTAAACAGAAACATTATTTTCCAGGCAACCAGGGTGGTCCCATGGCCAAACCAACTCCCGCAGTCATACCTAGTGTCCCACCACTGGTCCTCATCAGCTTTCTCCAAATTCCTCTGCTTCATTCCTTCCACAGTTCACTCCGCACCCTGAAATTTCCACCCTAACCCCAAGGCTCCTGGTTATCTACACCCGGTCCTGTCCCTGTGGGCTATGCTTTGACCCTGCCTCTTCACACTCTTCCCAGGCTTCTCATGAATTTATCATTTAACAGGTCCCTCCATGCTCCCATGGGACCCAGCTCAGCAATTTATTAGTTCCCATGGTTCCTGAACATTTGTAAACATCCCAATCCCCAAATGGTTTCTCTGCTGCTCCACCTGTACTGAGGGTCCTCCAATCCTGCACAGTTCTACCCACCCAAGTTCCATCCACTAGTTTCCCCTAGGGTCCTTCTGCAGAGAATGGGGCTCCCTGGTAGGCAGAGGGAGCACAGAAACGCAGACCTCAGAAGGGAGAAGAAGAGAAGGGAAGAGGCTGCATTTTGTTGAGAACAAATGGGTAGAAGTTGCAAATGTGGGTGTTTGAAACCCTTTCCTCTGTTGTTACCCTGGACTGAGAGTTGACTGAGGAACATCGTAAGGGCGGGGGTTCCATCCCTAACCAGCACCTCTGTTTACTTTGTGTCCGACCCAACCGGCTTGGAGTGCTTCACATCTCCACAGCTCCTTCTCCACTAATCCTCCCTTTCCCCCTGATTGCTGCTGTCCTCCAGGTCCAGGTCTTTGCATTTCCGCTGCTGAACTTCCATTTGTCTCGGTGTCCCATGCCCCGTATTTCTTTTCTCTCCACCTTTCCTTGTGTCCCTCTGCGTTTCTCCCGTCTACTCCCATTGGCCGGCATCAGTGCTCTTCCTTTAAATTTGGCTCTCCCATCAGAGAGTTCCTCACTCCAGGCTCGGCTCCCTCCACCCTCCTCAGTTCCTTGCCAGCCTCTTCATGCCCCTCTGTTCCTCGTGCCAGGACACCACTTCTTTTGCATCCTTAAATCAAGGCCTCTTGCCTTCTATTGCACCTGGGTGCCTTCTATCCACTGTGTGATCCCATTAGCTACTGTTCACACTCATCATATTGTGATGATACTGTGTTTTCCTTTTTCACAGAAGCAAATAGAGTTCTCTTTTATACTTTATACTTTCTTAGTAATATCCACATGTATAACATGATGCTAAATATAAACATTTTAAAGATTAGTAAATAAGTAGATCAAAATTTGAATTGCTAATTTTCTCCCTTTTAAAATCTCTGGTATTGTTTTAAAAGAGATATGTATCATTTCACAGTTATTAAAATAGTATGTGTAATTTGAAAAGAATTACACTCATGTTAATGAGTAGAACAAAAGTTAATTTCTTGTGATATGATGCAACTGTCCTGTCCACAACTGGAAATACCTTCATTCCTTAAACAGATACAACATCTCCACCAATTTTCAAAACACTGTGTCAAAGTTTTTTCTGTTTCACAAGGTAGACTCCTAGCTGTGAACCTGAGGAAAAACAAAAAGCAAGTGGCAAAATCCTCAGGTATGGTGGCATAGAATAAACACTCCCACTCTGTAAATAAGTAGATAAAGAAATAAATAAATTCA
>NW_004955624.1:63824-64810 GCF_000276665.1 Chinchilla lanigera
ATTGAACTCTTCCTTTAAACTGTAACTCCTAGAAAGTATGTACAAGTCATAGAGAGCACTGACTAACACATCCTTCCTTTGAAATCTGGGTGAAAGGCTATTTAACCCATAATACCTGTTTTCTGCATGCTAGAAAAACAGCATTGATCAAATAATGCCAAAGTCTGTTGTCAGGGGAAGGAGTAGCCAAATCCCCTTAGACTGTGAATCCAGGGACCTCTGAAGTACCTGGATGGCTGAGCATGATGCAGTGAATTCTGCATTAAAGTGAAAAATAAGTTGAAGAATTTGTACTGAGGGTTAGGGTTGGTATAATGGACTGAGTTTGCATTGCACGCCTTAGATTACTGAAATGAAAAGTGGTTTCTGGGAAAAATAACCTAATTATATCTACTGAGAAATGTCAGTCTATGTGTCAAGTTTTTACTTTGAAATTCATAATATCCTAGATTGTTTTCCTGCAGCGGTAGAACATTTACTAGTAGATTACCATTCTCAAGCAATGTTTATTGCATAGTTTTCAGCCATAGTTTCCCTCTGGGAGCATCTACACGTTTTTTAATCAGACCATAATTTATATCAGCATGGCAATAAAACTATAAATGATATTAGCATAAAAGAGCAATTATTTCCTCCCTCTGGAAAAATATTCCATTGTGCCATACACAAATGTAGAGAATCAATATTGTAAGAACACTGGTTGCATGTGAGGACTTATATTTACATATAAACTCCTTTGGTCTACAACTATTTGTCTTCCATGATGAACTATAGTGTATTTAAAATGCCACTCTCCAGAACTGGAAAGAGACAATCAGTTTTTATTTGGAGGTAGAGCACAGGTATTAGAATGTCTCAGATTTAGTGCAGTGTAACTGACAAATAGAATGATGAATATTTCCATTGCACAGTATGGGTGAAGTAGATTGTGATAATGAGAAATCAGAGCAACCCAGGTATCACCATGTCTTGGTTACTTTTCTCTC
>NW_004955624.1:65730-67002 GCF_000276665.1 Chinchilla lanigera
TTCTGAGAGAAATTTAGAGAAAAATGGGAAAAACGTGCTAGTCTTAATTAATGCTGCTTCTTCTAGTCTGTTAACACATTGCCGGGCAGGCAGATGCTCCATGAATATCCCCAGACTTGAAGTTGCTTCCAGCCCAGGATGCTGGATGAAGAGTCAGTGAGAGATGGATGTGTTCTAAGGTGAGTGTGCAAGTGCTCCTGGGTCACGCGGATTTGGGCATCATCTAATACAGTTAAAGTAAGTCCACAGCATGGAATGCAATTACCTCTGAATGCAGAGAAATTTGACTTTTATATTAAGAAATATGCGTACACCTGCCAAATGGAGCGGGACAGAGGAGAGGAAAGTGAAGAGGAGGAGGAGATGGAGGAGGAGAGGGGGACGCTAGGAGACGGGAGGGAGATGCTGTGCCCCAGTGGATAGTAACTGAGAAACTGAGACCAGCAGGGCCATAGGGGAGAGAAACAAGGTGGATCTTGATGGGGGAAGGGTTTAGGATGAAACTGCCAACTGGGTCGCAGAGGTGCCAGGGCATGGAGTTCAGGGACCAGCAGACAGCGTGATGTGAGGCTAGAGCAGATAAACCCCAAGTGTGACATCAGAGCAGTTTCGACAATTCATGTGGAATAGTTTAAAGAAACCTAATATAACATTTATAACCATATGCGATGGCAGTAAATGGGAATAGTTAAAGGTTCATTTCTCTCACTGTCATTTTGCGTTCACTTCCTGCTGCTTTGCTCAGGCACAGATGAGTCTCCCAGAGCATCCGTGCCCTGAATCCCGGCATCTTATGCTTCACTACTGCTTTCTGCACTGGCCTCAGCCTGATGCCCATCTCAGCTATTTATGTAAACAATCCCTCCAGAGTGTGCGCTCCCGAGTCTTGTGAGGAGAAGGAATGGGACTGATGGAAGGAGGAAGTGAGGTGCAAAGTGAAAGGGAGGTGAGCAGAATTTCTGGGCCCTTCTCCTGCTTTCCCTTTCTGGAAAACTGGGTAAAACTTAAGGTTGAGGGTCACAAAAGAAAGTTTTATATTTCAAGTGTTGTTAAACTACATAAAGCTAATAGTCAGGTTTGGGCCAAGACCTGAAAATCATATTCTTGTTTTTATAACAAAAATTGCAAGTGAAATCCCACAAGTTTTGACAGATGAACTGTGTCACAAAGGGGAAATGTTATAAATTGTGGTTTATGGACATATTTGACCATGCCTGCAGATAAGTGCTCCCAGATTTTCATTTTGTGCATGGTGGTGGAAATGTGGAAAAG
>NW_004955624.1:69262-77374 GCF_000276665.1 Chinchilla lanigera
TGTGCTCTGCACACAGACACTTCCTGTTCCCGAGCTCAGACATCTATTCTGCCCAGGGCATCGTATGATACATGAAAGTATGCAGTTTTCATACAAGGAATTTATGGCTTCTAGTTTTTCTGACTTTTTCTCAAACAATATATTGTTATTCATAGTATACGTTAGTCAAGAATTTTAGGCTCTTTCATTATTCATGTCACAACATAAAACCATTCATTTGAGAAGGAATATCTGTTAAACAGGTAGAATTAACTTACCATATCCATGGTTTAATAATGAAAAATATCACAATGAATTGTTTAGTGTTGTGTTTGAAAATTTCTTTACAATAAATGGAGAATAGTTGTGCTAAATTATTTGACACTTAAATTTTGTTTCTTTGATTTTATCCTGTGAAGAAGACATAACTACCATGCTTTTTGGAAATTGACCACCTTTTCTATACCGTGCATTTTGCAATCCTTTCAGTAAAGACAATTTTACAAGTTCTGAGCGTGTTTGCTGGGTGGATTTCTGCAGTTAGGTCTGAGTCTGGTGCTCACAGTGAATCGACTGTTGTCCTGAACAGCTTGCCCTCTTCATGTACGCTGTTTCTCCTCTGTGTCAGATGTATGCTGTCATCTCAGTCCACTTGCTAGGAAGTTTGTCACTACTTCTCTGTCTAAATTGGAATGTGCATCATGTTGTAGGAATCAATCACCTCTGAAGATGTGACAATAAAATTCACCCAAGATGAGTGGGCCCTGCTGGATACACCACAGCAAATGCTGTATAGAGATGTGATGTTGGAAGACATCAGTACTCTGGTTTACCTTGATGCGCCTATCTACCTACATTTCTATGTACCTATGTATTTATCTAAATTCAATCATATGTGTAATCAGTCAAACATTTTTTTGGATATATGTCCCATACCCTACTCAATTTCTTTTCTGGTTAAATCATAGACATGTCAGTTTTGTCAAAGATATGTTCATTTTCCTTTATTCATAGCGCTTTTATTACAATTCTCTTTAATATAGTCTTGGAAAAAGTTTCATGCCTCCGTGTAGCTAACTCTCCAAATTCTCAGCAACTCTGATGAACAGAATTTCTGGACTTTATAAATGCCACAAATATTTCATAAATGATTATTATTTTCACATCATTATGATGAAGCTGTGATTGATGAAAAATGCAACGAGTGTGAGTCTATTGAGTGTACTTCATAATAACTAAGTCTAAGAATCAGCCAGTATGTCCACTGACAGAAGAATATATAAAGAAAATGTGTTATCTGTATAAAATTCATCACTTCACGTTAAATATTTATGGATTTGAGAGTTTGTCAGAAAAGAGATGTACCTGAGAAATATAATGTGCTATTTTGTGTCTCTTGCTTGAGTGAGGCAAATTAAAAAATTAAGAGACAAAAATGCATAGAAGAACAAGAAAGGCTCCAGATCTTCAGAAATGTAAAAGAGTCCAGGAAACAGTGGGGAGGATGAAAAATATGGAAAAATTTTTCATAAATTTTTATGAAAAATAAAAATTTCTGGGGATTTAGCTGGGGATTTAGCTCAGCGGCACAGCACCTGCCTGGCAAGCACGAGGTCATGAGTTTGATCCTCGGTACTGGAAAAAAAAAAAAAAAAAAAAAAAACCAGAACAAAAAAAAAAAAACAAATTTAAAAAAAAAGCAGTGGGGAGGATAAAAGGGGATGGAAAGTAAGAAATTTGAAATGTGCCACACATAAACTGTAAATACACACAGTGAATGTGAGCATTATGGGTGAATAACGTGATCAAAAAATGAAACCACCAAAACAAATGGAAAAGGGGGATTTGAAGATGGGGAGGGGAATTGGACAAAAGAGAGATTAAAATGGAAGGAAGCTGGTTATGTACATTTGACCAATGCCAGACGAATGTAAACTTCATATACAAGCAGATACTAAAAAAAATAAAATTAAACAATTTCGTCTTTTAATTTTTTATATTTTTCCATTAACATCTAGTTCATTAAGTGTAGCTCTGATGTTTATTGCTTCTTTCATTGGTTACATCTTCGGTTTATTAATATTTTTGAAATTTAAAAGAACATACTTTTATTTAGTCTTTCATGTTTTACACTTCACATCTAATTCAGTATGTTCAGTTCTAATGTTTATTTTTGGTTTATTTGATACATTTTTGGTTCACTATTGTCATTTATTTGATATGGAACATTTTCCTTTCTTGAGATATCTTACATTTTTAAAATTGTTAATACTAGTTGTGGCCTTTCAGATTAGAACAGCCCACACTTGGTGTAATATTTAAGGTATTTCATCTTTCCATTTCCATGTGATTCCACGCAATTTTACTTTTACCCAATTTTATATTGAACACTCAAAACCTCATGAATCAATGCCCGTACATTTGTGCAAGTTCTATCATTTGTTTACCTGTGGAATTTCGATATTATATTGACAGAATTGACCTTTTCAAAGCAGTAAGTACACGGCACATCTTGGAGTTTATGTGTTTCATTCTTACTTTTGTGTAAATCATTTTTTACACTATTACAGAAAGAAAGACTGGCCATGAAGAAGAAGGGATGAGAACCACTCAACGTATGAGTAGGAATAGCATGCATACCATCAAGCCAATGGTAAATGTAATATATATGAATTCTTGCACGCATATTGATGAATGTGCACACAAATTAAAGAAATGAGAAAATGGTAACTGAGCACAGCAGCCTCCTCTCTGACAAGACTAAGCACTCTCTAAATAATTAGCTCTTGACACATTAAAATTGTTTAGAATTTCACGAGGTCAAGAGCATGATGTGTGATCTTAAGCAAAAAGAAAGAGATGGAAATAGTCTATGAAATACATGATACCTCCCATATTAATCTAAAAATTGTTTACTTGTGATGTTAAACAAATGAGTATTTATTTTACCTGGTAATAGCATAATATGCATATAGAAATAAAAATGGAAACATTATCTCTAATTTCACAGATTAACCTACACTTAATACTTAGTGAAACTTATTTATGATGATATATGAGTACATAAAGAACTATTATTTTCTTCCCAAAACAAATAAGACAGACTCAGGAAGACCATTCATTTGAAATAAATTAAAAGATTATACTAACTGCTGTGACTTGACATAACATTTCTTTTTTATTTTTTTAAATACAATAATAATAATAACAAAGGGACATATTTCTTAATTCAACTCTTTACTAACACTGTATACTTACAGTGAAAACAATCCATTAGTGAATATTCACACATGAAAGGACAAAATAATAATTCATAAACACAAAAATCATACATATTAGCAAAGTGGGAAACACTTTGTCATCTCCTAAAGTCTCAGGAAATTCGCTATGATGATAGAGACACAAGACCACATAAAAGGCATCTGTTTCAGAAAGCCTTTAATAAAAATCTCTGAACTCAAATGCCATAAACTATATGAATGCCATTGATGCAAATACAGTCAAATTAATGTTTCACACTTCTACTACAGGGGAAAACACAGGGTGGAGAGAAACAGTTTGAAGGACATCTGTGTGGGAAAACCTTCAAGTTTCAGTCTGCACTCAGAGGGCAAAAAATGACTCGCTAAAAAGTCAGCTGTGTGGGAAATTTTGTAAAATTACTTGTAAGCTTAGAGATTGTAAACAACTTCAAACAAGGGAGGAGACAAATGAAAATTCTGTGCGGAAAATGTTTTAATCAATCTTCTAATCTCATCAGGATCAGAGAACATGTACTGGTGAGAAAAAATATAAACATCATCTGTGTGAGAAAATCTTTACTAAGTCATCTAGTCTTGAAAATCATAAGAGAACACATCCACAGGAGAGAACCTTATGGATGCCATCTGTGTGTGAAAGCCTGTGCTGATTTATCCAGCCTAGATACTGTAAGAGAACACACATGGGAGAGAAACCTTATAAATGTTATCTGTCTTGGAATACCTTCACTAAAACATCTAGGCTAAACAATCATAACAGAACACAGACAGCAGAGAAACTATATGGATGCCACCTGTGTGAAAAAATATTCACTCAGACATAGTGCCTTAGCAGTCATGAAAGAACACACATAGGAAAGAAACCCTACAGATATCATCTGTGTGGGAAAACCTTCACTCAATCATCTACTCTTAAAAATTGTAACAGAATACACAAAGGAGGGAGAACACATGACTGTGATCTGTGTGGGAAAACCTTCATTCACTCATCAAACCTTAGTAACCATGAGAAAACATACAAGAGATAGACCATATAAATGTCATCTGTGTTGAAAAGGCTTTATTCAATCATCCAACCTTACAGTCCATGAAAGAATACATGCAAAAAAAGCCATATGGATGGTGACTATGTGGGAAAACCTTCATTCACTCATCAAGCCTTAGTAAGCATGAGACACACGCAGCAGAAACACCACATGAAAGTCATCTGTGGGGAAAAGTCTTAAATCAGTCATCTGATGTTAATATGTGTGAGAAAACACACAAGTGACAGAAAATATAGGAATACTCTGTGTGTTAATGCCCAGTATCACCAGTTTCCTGACCATTATGGTAATCTATGGGAGTGTCACATCCATCAGGCACAGCTAGCTTCCCAGCACTGGTCCTTCTCTACTTTCTCAAAACGTCCACTCCTTCCTCAGTTCAACCACACCCGTGGAATTCCCACCTCAACGCCCTGCCTCAGATCCTTTGAGAAATGCTCCCATCTCTCTGTAGAACTCTTGGTCCCTTCACCCCTGCTTTGTTCCCTTCCCCAGGCTTCAGGTCCATTCATGCCTCCAAACTCCCCCCACACATCCATGAGATTCACCCTTGCTAGGTGTGGTTCCTCCATGCCTTTTGGATCTTGGCCAGCATCCCCCATTCTTTTCCTACCAGGGCTGGTGCCTCAAACCCTGCTTATGTTCCTTAATATCTACATTGTTGAAGCCGCCAAGCTTCAGGTCTAATAGTTTCTCCTAGAGATCCTCTTTACAGAAGGGGCTTTCTGTAGACTGGGACAGCACAGAGACTCAGGACACAGGGAAAACAGGAAGTGCTTACAAGGGAAGTCGTTACACTTGTTTGACAAAAGCAAATGCTAAAGGTTTTGAGGCCATGGGGTTACACAACTACCAGACAATCTGCAGCAGTTGGATGACACAGATCCTACCACTTCCAACAGCCTAAAATCAATGAGAATCCAGGCAAGCACAGCTGATGGAGGAGTCCAAGGGGGGCCATACAAACCCCATAAAATCAAGGGACAGGCCCCATGTTGAGGGCTTTCCTGCTCTAGAACACTAAGTTGCAGAAGTGTGTATTCCTTTTCTGAAATGAAACTCACTTTCACTTGGCAACTTCCATAGACTTCTCTCCTTTAAGTCTATACTGGCCTGAGACTGGACCTAGGAACATCAAAATATTGGTTGTCACAACCCAGCCATGACACCTCGATTCTCCTGGGAATCCCCCACCTAAACCTTGCTTTGGTCCACCTCTCTTCTGGTCTTTCCCCACCTCTCCCTTTACTTGCATGTCTCTTTGGTCCTTTTGTGCCAGCCTCAGGTCGCTCTGCCCTGTGACCTTTATATTCATCTGGGTGTACCACACCACATGTTTGGTTTTCTGTCCATGCTGTATTTCTCTCAGAGAGGTTCTCCACTGCACTTTTCTGCACTTGCTCTTTTCAGTTTATCCACAAAACCCAAAGTATTCTGCCAACTTTGTCTGCTTCCATGCAATCTCTCAGGTCGCAAAGCCCTGGTCATCCAGGGGCATCCACTGACCACTGCCAAACTCCACCCTGTGCGTGAGTGACACTCTCTGCAGCCACTCAGGATCGAGCCTTCACTGACCGCTTCCCATTCTCAAATGAACGCTAGTTTGGCCTTGGCTGGATTCTCTCTGCCGCTACTCAGTGTTTTACTACAATTCTCCTTGGATTGCTGCTTTCTTAAATTTAATCTTGAAATTGCTGCACTCTGCTGTCTCCATCTCACTCATCATTCCCCTTCTATCTCACTAAATCTCATCTTCCCTCTATGTGCTTCACCCCACTGCACACACGTGGTTCCCCTGGTCGCATTCTGCCTCCCAGCCACAACTTCGCCACAACCCCAGTCCCCTGAGTTCATCTTCCTTGCTCTGTGCTGACCCATTAGGCTTCTGTGTCTACATTTTCTGGCTGAAAACTAAGTATACTTATCATTTTTCCCAGCTCAGCAACACTGTATTTTATGGTTATTTACTTACCTTGTAAATATTTGAAGACTCCTTCACATTTATTCTTCTTCATTTGAATAGTAACTAAATTTTGCTTCATGTTCTGTCCACATTATCACCTGTTGAAGTGAAATTTTGTACCAGATAAATTTAGCAGATTTCATGGAATAAGGCAATACAAATGCATTTTTTTTTATTTTTAAGAAATAAAAGAAGGAAAACATATAAACAAACAGACATCCATTTAAAAAATACTATAAGAACAATACAAACAAAACAGTTACAGACAAAGTTGTAGGAAATTTATCATGGTAGTTGTTTTACTTATTGATATTTTCAAAGTGGTTTCTCAGGAAAACAAATAGAGACATACAAGATTGATCAAACAAGTAATCATTAACTGTTCCTTTCTGTAAAGCAATAGAAGACAGTCGTACAACTATGTTAGCTATCCTGTATATACATAATTATATAATTTCCCCTTCTTTCCTTTCTCATTTCCCACACCCCAGTTGCCCTTTACTTTTGAGCATTTTCCTTTCATTTCACAATGTTTATCATACCACTTAGTTTTTACTCACTCTTTCAGGACTTACACTAGTGAGACAATATGATGCTTATCCATGCAGGTCTGATTTATTTCACATATGAATATTGACACTAGTTGTGACCATTTACATATCAAACCTCAAATTCTCTTTCTTTATAGCTGAGTAGTATTCCATTACATAAAGTACCATGATTTTTTTTTTAATCAATCCTCAATGGATGGACATTTGGGTTGCTTCCACAATTTAGCAATTACAAATTGTGTTGGTATGAACATGGGTGTACATATATCGCTGTGATATGATGTTTTCAGATTTTCTGGGAAAATACCCAGAGGGGAATAATTATGTTGAATGGGACCTATAGACTTAGTTTGCTGAGGAATCTCCAAATTGATTTCCACAGCGACTTCACCAGTCTACATTCCAACCAGCAGTGCACGAGTTCCTTTTTCTCCACAGCCTCGCCAGCATTTGTTATTGGTTGATTTCTGAAAGCCAGCCATTTTTACTAGTGTGAGACGATATCTCAATGGTGTTTTAATTTGCATTTCTCAAATGACTAATGATGTTGAACATTTTCTCATGTATTGATCTACCATTTGTATTTCTTTATCTGAGAAGTTTTTGTTCATCTCAGCTGCCCATTTTTGGATTGGGTCTTTGAATTAGGTGGGACTGATGTTTTTAATTCTTTATATGTTCAAGATAGAAGCCCTTTGTCTGAGGGACAGTGAACTAAAATTTTTTCCCACTTTGTGGGTTTTATTTTTACTCTGCTGGTCTTTTCTTTAGATGTGCAGAAACTTTTCAGTAGGATTTGATCCTAGTTGTTGATTCTTTGAAGTATTTCATGGGCAGTTTTGTTTTTGATCATGAAATCTCTACCTACCTCTATGTCTTCAAGACTTTTACCTATTTTCTCTTCCAATAGATTTAGTGTTTCTGTTTTAATATTGAGATCTGTGATCCATTTGGGGTTTAGTTTGGTGCATGGTGATAGTCTTGGGTTTATTTTCAGTCTTTGGTGTGTGGCAAGCCAATTTTTCCAGCACCATTTATTAAAGAGGCTATCATTCTTCCAGTGAGTTGTTTGGTCCCTTTATCAAAGATTAGGTGGCTGAGTGTGTTTGTGGTTGTGGCTGTGTCCTCCAGTCTCTTGCATTGATCCTCCAGTCTGTTTTTTAGCCAGTACCAGGTTGACTTTATTACAGTAGCTTTGTAGTATAATTTGAGGTCAGGGATTGTGATTCCACCTGACTTGTCCATGTTCCCCAGGATTGCTTTTGCTATTCTGGGTCTCCTGGGGTTTCAGAGGAATTTAAGCAATATTTTCT
>NW_004955624.1:80264-88586 GCF_000276665.1 Chinchilla lanigera
GATGTAGTTTTATTTAGGTCATAGTTAGTTGGAGTTCTAAAGGTTTCATTTTCTTGTGTATCAGGTTCTGTTTCCATACTTGGGAAATTTTCTGCTATTATTTCTGCAAATATTCTTTTTATGTTGTTTATGTTGCCTCCTGCTGTTTCATTGACTCCTATTAATCATAACCATATAGCATTCCTCTTTGTGTCATCTTGCAGCTGTTGATTTGATTTTTCCTGGTTCCTTGTCAATTTTAAGAGATCCATTCTTTCATGATCGTTACCTACCATGCTGTCTTCAAAATCTGAAATTCTCTCTTTGGCTTCATTCAAGCAATTTTGGCAGCTTTCAATGGAAGGTTTGATTTCCTTGATGTTTCTTTGCATCTGGTTCATGTGTTCTAAGTCATTTCTATATTTTTCATTGAACATTTCTGTCCATTGCCTCTGTTCTTCTATTTTCTTATATGTTTCCTCTTTAGATGTGCTGAGCAGTTCTTTCATTATTATTATTTCATTTTTTTGCCTGAGAGATTATTTCTGATCTGATGTCTTCTATGGCCTGATGAAGTTGTTTCTTGATTTCCATTGCAACCATTTCAGCAATTTCAGGTGTGTGTTTACCAAGTTCTCTTATGTTGATGTCTCTTGGACTTGTTTGAGTGGGGTGGAGTTCTGAGATTGTGTTTTAGTCCTTCATCTTTTCGTGTTTGATACCGGATGCCAGCAGCTCAGTTTCCCTCTCCCCTGACAGCTCAACAAAGGCCACTAGTGTCCCTAGTTTTCCTGGTGGTCAGGCTTTCCCCTTGGTGTCCCCTGAGATGCACTGCTTAGTTCGAGGTTTTCTGGCAGATCATGAAGTGTATCTAGTTTTCCCAGGTCTCAGATGTGGACCAGGTTGTCAGCTGATGTCAATCTGTCTGATCCAGCATCCCTTCGCAGTTAAGTGCATGTGTATGATTCTGAATCAGGTTGCACTGGTGGCACAATCTTGGACCAGTGGACCTGTGCCCCCAGGCAGTTCAGGGTACAGGCAAACTCAAACTGAGATGCAGGGTGGAAAATATGTGGACCACGTGATTCTGCATCTCCAGGCTCTTCTGGATGGGCAGAGGAGCCAGATGTGTGCCCCACCAATAGTAATCACAAACTGCCACTGTCTGTGACCTCCAGGAGGTCATGACACAAGCAAAGCCCAAACCCGAACCACAGTGCTAGCAGATCCTGGTGCGCCTGCTCCAGTACGTCACTGGGTGCTAAGCACACATAGAGAAGACCCTCATGTGAACCCTTGTGAGAGCAGTTTGTGGGACTTCTGAGTGAGCATCTGTCTGCACTGGGCACACGGAGGATGGAGACTCAGACTGTTCTGGCAGCGGGGTCGTGGGTCACCCCTTTGCCCCCAGGAAGTAGATGGGAAGTACCTGGTTCTCTTTGTGGCATTTGGCTTGGAACTGTGCTGTCTGCGGGTCACAGCCTGTCTGATTCTGCTTCTCCAGTCAGTTTATGACGTGCAGAGGAGCCAGACATGGGCCGCACCGACTGTGATCACAGACTGCCCCTGTCTGTGTCCTCCAGGAGGTTGGGGCCCAAGCAAAGCCCAAACCTGAACCACGGTGCCAGCAGTTTGTGGTGTGCCTGCTCCAGTACCTCAATTGGCGCTGGGCACATGCAGAGAGGGTGAACCCCGGTGAGAGCAGTTCATGGGCCTTCTGAATGAGGATCTGTCTCAAAGTTCAGTGTTGGAACTGGCGACAGAAAACAATAAATTGAGAGAAGTCAAGGGGAGGAGACAACCTTGAGAAAATCCCAAATAGGGAAAAGAAAGAGAGCAGAAGAAAAGCAGAGTGTGAATGCAGAAATAATTATTAGGTGGTATAAGCCTGCAGTTTCTGTCACTCATAAGCCATATGTCTGAGGCCAGCTTGAGCTGTCCAGAAAGACCCTGTCCCATACCAGAATACTGAAAAGACCTGGGAAATATCTCAGTGGCTGAGCCCTTCACTGTTCAATTCCAAGCATGACCTACACTTATACACCTGTCTCATACCACACTAACAAACGAAAGGTGAAAGGAAAGTTAAAATGGAAATGGATGAAATAATCATTAATAATAATTTCAAAAATCAGCACAGGCATGGAGCGAAAAATAAGAAAAAGATTAAGTAAAATAATTTTTGTTAGAAGAAAAAGGACTAAGAACAGGTAAGAAGGAAGTACAATGGTCATAAAGTATAAAACTATGCATCACACCCAGAGAAGAGGCAGGAAGTGGAGGCAGTTCCTCAGGCAGGGACTTGGGGAGCATTCAGCTTCCTCCTCCTGGTACTGCTCAGTCACTGAATGGTCATTGCTGTTTCTGAGCCTCTGTTTTGTGCCCAGATCTGGAGTGAACAGCCAGTGGCTCTTTCTTCAGAGTGCTGAACCCTGTAGTTCTACCTCTCTGGGACATGCATTCTTTGCTAACTTCTCTGTATATCACAGAAAGGCAGTTAGAAAACTCACTCAGGTGATGTAGCCTCCTAGCAGACTCATCACAGCTTCTCAGGCTCCTGCTGGGGACATAGCATGTTTGCTTTCCTTGGATTTTCCCTACAACTGGAATGCTACAGTCTTCTCAATAAGTTTCAGAACAAAGAGGCAGGTCCTTTGGTGAAAAGAAATAAAGAAGATTTATTTAGGGAAATAATCACTCACAAAATATCCTGAATGCATTCTATGGATTAGGAAGCATTCTAGGCCTTTGTAAACAGTGAGAATCCAGACACAGGATTCTATGGACACAAGGCAAAAATTTCACAAGAGAAAATCAGCGAGGAAAATAAAATGGAAAAAATTTATAAGTAAAAAAACTCACAAGGAATTAATGGGATTACAAAAGGAATTGCTCATGTAACACGGGAAGGAGTGCTAGGCCACTGTTTACATTGTTCTTTTCAGCCAACATTAAGAATTTATTAATAATCAAAATAAAATATGAAACAATATTTTATCTCTGGTAAAGAAAATGTAAGCACTATTCCCACAGAGTCCCATGTAGTAAATTCTTTCATTGATGTCTCATTCCCCACTCGTGCACAGGATTGATTGGACTGCTCTGCAGAGATCCTGCTTGGGTTAACATTTCTGGTTCTCAGGAGGGAAAAACTCTGCCAGGGAACACAGAAGTATTCCACTTTACCTGAAGTCACTTTGATCATTTCTGAAAAATACCAGAAATCTTTGAGGTCCTGAATGTCAGTTCTTCTTGACATGATTGAGAAAACTACTTCAAATCTTTGCTATGACCCTTCGGTTTCCTCACCTCCTATTTTGTCCAGTATTCATCAGATGGTTTTGGTTTTGATTTGTTATTTTGTTACCAAGAGTAGAACTCAGGACCTCACACTTGCCAAGCATGTGATGTGCAGCTGAGCTATAACTCAGGCCCATCAGATGGTTTTTGATTTAGTGTGCAAGTATAATACATAATTTAAATTTTGACACTCAGTTGAGAAGCATTAAATTTAAAAGTGTTCTAGTACTGACATTCACAGAATTTTACTTTAAATATATGTATAATCTTTTGTATTGTGAATTTTATACACCTTTTGTTATTCTGTATAGTATGTGTGCACATTCTAGGCAGCAACACGCAGCCCCTCTTTAACCTCAGGTTTCCAACCTGAGCCTCCATGGTATCACCCACACCCATCTATAGATTCTATTATTCATCCCTCGTGCTGCTTCATGGGACAAATTTCAGTGGCATCTGAGCCTAACTACACAGACATTCATGTATACATCCTGGTCATCACTTGGGGAATCTGTGCTCAGCGATGTTTGTGTTTATGTTTACTATTATACTTAAAAGGGGTCATTTCCATCTGTCCTATTACATATCGAAGATGAAAGGAAGATCCTTGATGCCAGAAGAACATCTCTGCAACCAAAGGTGGTAATAAGTTTTTCACTAGAGACTGATGCATGCACAGGGTTCACAGGCTCCTGTAATGTCTTCTATTATTCTCCCAATTAAGGAGTATATTAGAAATTTTCAACACTTTAAAATTTTTTTTATTGTTTTGAAATAAAACTGTTTATTCACAGACATAATCATCTATATACAAAACAAGGTACATTTTAAAAAACTACTAGAACTAATTAATTACTTAGTTTATGAAAGTTGTGCAACACAAGGTCAATGTATAAAACACATTTGTATTAATTTACAGTGCTAGGATTTGATACCAAGTAGATAGAGCCCTCACAACAGGAGCTGTGTGGTGTTCCTTCCATTTCCAAGATGTTTAAATACAGAGACAGCTCAGATGTCTTGGTGAAATGGTAGACACAATGTTTGGGTGGCCTAAGCCTCTGGAAAGCGTTCTACATCCTTGTGTGGTCAGAGAAAATGCTCAGGTGGATGGATAGTCACAGGAAGTATGTCTGTGCCTCAGCAGTTCCACAAAAATGATACCTAGGCTGATGAGAGAATCTAGCACTCACTCTTGTTGGCAGAGAGTTCCTGTAAACAGTATACCTTGCCAATTAATACTCCTAAATAACTGTAAGTTGTCCTGGTGCCAACAGGATCCTAAATTCCCACAGACCTACACTCATAACACTAATCTAAAAACAAATACAGCAAGCACCAGAGTTTTCTCCAGTACACTTTGGGTAGCTCCCAGGAATGAGCAGGGTCTAAATTGGTGGGTATTTTTAACTTTACATAGCTTTTCCTAGTATTGGAATATATTCTGAATGCAAAATATCATCAATTCCCCTTCTTGAAAGCAGATATTATTGTTGAGAAAAATTCTGTCAGTTTTCCTGTATATGCTACCTTCAGAATCAACACCAAAGAACAAACAATGTTCTGAGGTGTGTCTAACAGGAACACAATGCAGTTCTGATGACCATCACTGTGCATGTCTCAGAGCAGTGCCAATTTGCTCAGCATAATATTCAGGTGAAGCATAAATGCGGGCTCTGTGTCAGTAATCTGTCTTTCAAGCATGACAACTGTTAATATAACACAGGTGACCCTAGGGGAAAACCAGTGCTCACAACTAGTTAATTAAATATTGTTTCTGGAAAAACACAGTGTCTACTACGTGTTGAAGTCCTAGAGTTTATATTTGAAAATATATTTGAAAATCTGAAAATCCGTTGCAAATACCTGCATTTATATTTTAATAAGGATGTGAAGCATATGGATCCCAAATGCCCAAAGACCATAGTCTCCTAACACTGATGTAGGCAATGTGAACACAGACCACACAAATTCAGCATGCTTACTGGTCATGCAGCAGAGGACATATAATTAAACACTGGAAGACATGTCTCCATGAAGGCCAAATGAGCATATGAACACAGAATGCAAGCTAACGTGACTCAAAAAATGTAAGAAGAACCTGTGAAGTGCAGGATATGTGCCAATAATCCAAGTTTCATCCATGGATGAGGCAGCACCATCTATGTGTATGTGAAGACAATACACCCCTAAACAGGCAAAGTAGAGATTGGACCCTGGGGATGAACTCGATTTTCCAATGGCAGACACAAACACCCCCAGAATCCCTGCCTTTGCATTCGTATAAATTCAGAAGCCTGGGAAATGAACACCCTCCACAACAGTTTTCTGTGTGAGACTCCCAGTCAAAGCAGTGGGCAAACTGTTGGAGAAATGGCCCTTGCACAGCCTGCCTATGAGTGCTGAATGAGACTGAAGTCCACCAAGAGCCAGGAGGAGGGACAGCAGGAACATGAGTTTTGGGGTTGGGAACTGTGGAGGCATGAGGTTAGGAGAACCAAGTCTTGAGCAGAGGGCCCTGAAGGTGAAAGGACAAGAAGAGTTGTGGAGGCTGCAAAGAGGGGCAGGGACACATGAGTTCAGAGTGTGGAAAAACACAATGCAGAGAAAAAACCCAGAGAAATGGAAGCACATGAGGCCTTGATTAAAGGATGCAAAAGAAATGGTGACATGGTAGGAGGAACAGAGGGACATGACGAGGCTGGGAAGGAACTGAGGAGTTGGAAGGAAGCAAGGCTGGAGAGTGCAACTCTCAGATGGGACAGCCAAATTTAAAGATAGGGACCTGAGGGTCTCCAGTGAGAGTAGACAGGAGAGATGCAGAGGGACAAATGGAAAAGTGGAGAGAAAAGAAACACGGTGATTGAGACATCAAGATAAATGTAAGCTGAGCAGCAGAAATGCAAGGACCTGGTCCTGGAGGACAGGACCAAACATGCACAAAGGGGAAGATTAGTGCAGAAGGAGCTGAGGAGGGGTGAAGTGCACCAAGCCTGAGGGATTGGACACCCAGGTAAACAGAGGTGTCTGGCTTTCAATTTAACCACCGCCCTTATGATGATCCCAGGTCCACACTCAGTCAAGCACAACAACAACGGAAAGGGTGTAAGGAAGTTTCATGTGAAAATGAGTTTTAATGCAAAGAAGCACAACAAACATTTCTGAAGTAGAGGAGATTCTAGAGCTGGGAAACCTCCAACATGGGGCCTATGCATTCATTTCATTGTAGTTTTTGTGGCCTCTTTGACCCAGGGAATGGGATATTATTCATCTTTAGTCTGTGAGTGGGTGTAGGATCTGTGTCACCCAAGTGCTGTGGATGGTCTTATCATGGTAAAAAACACCTGCATTTGCAACTTCTACCCACTTGTTTTCAAGAAAATGCAGCCTCTTCCCTTCTCTCCCTTTCCTCTTTTATAGGCCTGAGTCTCTGTGCTCTTTCTGCCTACCACAGAGCCCCATTCTCTAGAGAAGGAATGTAGTGCAAACTAAAGCACTAGAACTTGGGTAGATTGAACTGTGCAGGATTGGAGGACCCTCAGTACAAGTGGGGCACCAGATGAGGCAGGTAGGGAATGGGATGTTTGGAACAGTTCAGAAGCGATGGGAACACATAAACTGCAGAGGTAGGTCCCATGGGGGTATTGAGGGACCTTTGAAGGAATAAACTGATGAGAAGCCTGGGGAAGAGTGTAAAGGAAAAAACAGGGTCAAAGCACAGCTCACAGGGACAGGACCAGGTGTGAATGTCCAAGAGCCTTGGTGTTCCAGTACAAATTCTAGGGTGTGGGGTGAACTGAGGAAGGAATGAAGCAGAGGATTTGGAGAGAGCTATAGAGGACCAGTGGTGGGACACTAGCTATGGCTGTTGCAGTTGATGTGGCCATGGGATCACCCTTGTTCCCTGGAAACTAATGTCTCTGTCCATAGGGATCTGGTCTTTACCATGGTCAGCCCCACCTCTGGTCATCTCAATGGATGCTGGAACCAAGGAGCCTAGAACTGTCTCATGAGTGGTGTGCAGTTCTAGGCATACTGGGAATATTTGGGAACAAATGAGCAAGGGAGGACCCTGAGAGTGAAGAAAAAAGGCATGGTATGTCCTTGCTGAGGGCACCGGGTCTGGGCACTAGTCCTATGTGGGCTGGACTGGGCATTTTCAGGTGGTAGAAGAGAGATCCTACCCAAAGCACCTGCACTGGGGAAGAGGACAGTAAAAGGCCATGGAACCCAGTACTCAGAGTGAATCTGGTGAAGATTCCAGACAAAGCCCACTTATCAGAAAGCAGGTGAGCAATTGCCAGTGCACATTCATTACATTCTTGTTATCCCACATGAGGTAAGCATACTTGCTGTAGCATTTGTTGTTCTTTTTTGCATGTGGTCAGACTCATCACAAAAGTACACAATACTGACATAACCATTTCACAAAATGAGAACAATGTTATGATTCTTCTCCACTGTGAGTTCCTCATGCTGTCCAATATGAGAACATTGGTTGTAGGCTTTTGCATAAAAATGAAATTTATGTGGTATCTCTGCTTTGTGCTTTCTCTGCTTGCGAAATTAATTTATTGACTAAAACTATTTTCACACAAATGACCTTCATATATTTTCTCTCTTATCTTTGTTTTGTTATGCATACATGTGGAAGATGATACAGTGACAATTTTCTCACATGAATGATATTCATATGGTTTCTTGCCTGTGTGCGTTCTCTCACGCCTTCTAAGGTGAGATAATTGAGAGAAGACCTTCCCACAGAGATGCCATTTATATGATTTTTCTCCTGTGTGCGTTCTCAAGATTTTTAAGGGTATTAGGATGGGAAAAAGCTTTTTCACATACATGATATTCATATGGCTTCTCTCCACTGTGTGTTCTTTCATGCACACTAAGGTGAGATGATCGAGAGAAGGCCTTCCCACACAGATGACATTCATATGGCTTCTCTCCAGTGTGTGTTCTCTCATGCGCACTAAGGTGAGATGATTGAGAGAAGGCCTTCCCACATAGATGACAGTCATATGGTTTCTCTCCTGT
>NW_004955624.1:88686-93880 GCF_000276665.1 Chinchilla lanigera
CAGTGTGTGTTCTCTCATGCGCACTAAGGTGAGATGATTGAGAGAAGGCCTTCCCACATAGATGACAGTCATATGGTTTCTCTCCTGTGTGTGTTTTCTTATGATTTTGAAGGGTATTAGGATGAGAAAAAGCTTTTTGACACACATGACATTCATATGGCTTCTCTCCTGTGTGTGTTCTCTTATGCACACTAAGATGAGATGATTGAGAGAAGACCTTCCCACATAGATGACATTCATATGGCTTCTCTCCTGTGTGTGTTCTCTTGTGATTTCTAAGGACATTAGGATGAGAAAAAGCTTTTCCACACACATGACATTCATATGGCTTCTCTCCTGTGTGTGTTCTCTCATGCGCACTAAGTTGAGATGATCGAGAGAAGGCCTTCCCACACAGATGACATTCATATGGTTTCTCTCCTGTGTGTGTTCTCTCATGCATTTTAAGGTTAAATAATTGAGAGAAGGCCTTCCCACATAGATGACAGTCATATGGTTTCTCTCCTGTGTGTGTTCTCTTATGATTTTTAAGGGTATTAGGCTGAGCAAAAGCTTTTTGACACACATGACATTCGTATGGTTTCTCTCCTGTGTGTGTTCTCTCATGTATACTAAGATTAAATAATCGAGAGAAGGTCTTCCCACAGAAACGGCATCCATGAGGTTTTTCGTCTGTGTGTTTTGTCACATGATTGTTCAGGCTACAGGAATTATTCCTGGTTTTCCCACAAAGATGACATTTATAAAGCTTTTCATCACTGGGCGTTCTATGATGCTGATAAACTTTAGATGTTTGATTGAAGTTTTTTTCCCATATGCAGCATTGATTTCCAGTTTTACTCATCTTGTGTCTTCTGAATGCAGAAGGATTTGTGAAGGTTTTCCCACACAGATTTCCTTCAAAAGCTATCACTTCAACGTCTGTGTTCTCCTAAAGTTTAATTTTGAAACATTAGCTTATTTTTCAATAAATGAAATTCATACATTTTAGGAAATATAAGCTCAGAGTTTTAGTGAACATTGCCTAAATATGTAACATTTATGTGTCCCCTTTGACTATAAGTCATAGTCTATTTCCTGAGTGATTTGTGGGTGTAAGAGAGTTCCTCATGTTGGTTATGTGTATAATTTCTGTCTCAATGAAATATACCTTTGTATCTTCATGTATGAATTCTCAGTAAGGAATTGTTCACACTGTAAGTATAAAATGTTAATGTAGATAATGATTTAAGAAATGTATGCAGTCATACTGGTCAGCTTTTTTAAAAAATTCATTCCAATGGAATGGCCTTTGTCAGTATGATTTACCCATTTTGGGAAGGAAATCAACCATTGTTTATTATATATTAATATATCTTCATATGTTATATTCGCTAAATTTTAATTCTAGATTAATCAGGGAATTCTAGAGAAATGAGTGATTTTTTCACTTGTATATTCGTATTATCCCATTACCAGATAAGAAAAATATTTTTTATCTACAGTATCACACGTAAATGATGAGTAGGTTAATACTGATGATTTCAAGTATTTAAGGGTTTAGGTGAAACTGTACATTTTTTGTTAAGTTCACACATCATAGTCTCTAAAATAAGACACACTGTAAATAACCTCAAGGTATCCCGGCCATATGATTTTGAGGGTCATTAGTTTTGCCTTACAGAATGCTATCACACTCAAATACTAATTTTTCTCATTGAAAGTTCTTTTCTATCTGTAAACGTATTCATATATCCAAAACTTACCATGGGCTTGATGCTCTGTGATTTATTCTTATTAATAATTTGAATGTTTATTCTTTCCTCTTCACCATGTGTACTCTTTCTTTCTGCAATAATTACAAAAACAAATAATCAACATGGAATTAATAAAATGAATATGATTAATGCCATAAAGTGCCATGTATCTGCTGTTCTGAAAGGGAGTTTGTGTCCATGTAATATTAGAATTGTACACCTAAATAAGTGATAGAATTTGCACAAATATATGGAGATTGATTGGTGAAGTTTTGAGTCCTCTGTAGTTTATACAACAAGACATCACGGAAATGTAAAACCATGTGGAACCGAATGATAATCAGAACACAATATACCTCAAAATTTGGACATAGTGATTGCAGTTCTAAAATGTAAGGCTATATTAATCAATCAAGGACTCATTAACAGTTTCTGATATTGCATGTCTCTGTTTTCATGAGAAACCACTTTGAAGATATCAATATGTAATAAAACAAGCATTGCTAATTTCCTACCACTTTGTAACTCTCTATTGTCTGTACTGTTCTTTTGCTATTTTGGAAAAGGTTGTCTGTCTGTTAATGTTTTCCTCCTTTTATTTTTAAAATAAGACAATTTTTAAAAATGTAAGGCTATATCTACTAGTTAAAATTTTATACATTTAAGATATCTCCAGAAAAATTGTTCCATGTCACATAACCATAATAAACCAAAGAATTCTCAAATTGAATAATAAAAACAGAGATGAATTTACTGAATTGGATGGGAACTGAAAAAAAAAAGGAAAGTATTTTGTGTTTCTATGTTTAAAATTTTATTTTATTCTGTTAGTGCATGTTTCCTGTATATGAAGTTTACATTCATCTTGTGAGTAAACGTACAAAATATAGCTCATTTCTTTTTAGTCCTTTTTCGTTTAAACCTCCCTCCCCCATCTTTAAATACCCTTTCCCCATTGTGTATTTTATTTTTGGTTGATATTAAAATTCTTCAATCATGTTTTTGACACATACTGCTTATATTCATTGTGAGAGCTTTCAAGCTGTACTTGGCATATTGTACATCCTTACTTAGTCTCCAACTTTATCCTCCTCTCTGTCTGTGGGACCACTTCACATTTGTGAGGGAGCTAGGCCATTTCTTTTCTTCTATCCACTTTTGTTTTTCTCTTTATTCTTAATTTGCATTACTCAAGTGAGAGATATCATGTAGTGTTTAAGTTCTGTGTCTGATTTAATTCCCTCGATGTTATATTTCCCAAGTGCATCTGTTTTGCTTCAAATATCTCAAATTCATCAATATTTACAGTGCAGTAGTTTAACATTATGACACCACATTTTCTGGATGCTTGCAGTTGTTTGTGGAGATACAGGTTGATTCCTGGATTTCGCGATGAGGAATTGTGGGCCATAAACTTTGGTAAGCATATATGCATATGTATGAAGCATTCTTGGAAAAGTACTTCAAATGGGAAAAATGGATCATATGGAATTTCTATTTTTAGTTCTTTGACAACTATGCACACTTAGAAGTTCACTTTCCACCCACAATTTATCTATGCTCCTTTTCCTCATGGACAGACCCCTGGTCATTACTCTTTAACTTCATCAAGAATCCCATTCTTTCTGGTATAAGAAAACTTCATGCTGTTCTAGTTTGTACTTCTCTCATGGTCAGAGATGTTGAGAATTTTTTCATGTGTGTTGGCTCTTTGTAATTCTTCTGACACATTTTGGTTCATGCCACTTGCCCATTTCTTGAATGGGTCTTTGTTTTAGGTGATCGAATACATTCAGTCTTTGTATTTTCCAATTTATAGTCTTTCATATAGTGAATAGCTGGCAAATTTTTTCCCATTTTTTTGTGCTGTCTTCTTCCTGAACTGGTTTATTTGTTGCAAAGCAGCATTTGAACTCTATATTGTACCATTTGTATTATTTTTAAAAATCCTTGTGCAATTAGTGTCCAGTTCAAGAAGACCTTGCTTATACATATAGCTTTAAGTGTTTTACCTATTTATGCTTCAAAATGTTCAGTGCTTCCATTTTGAAGTTTAGATATTTCATCTATTTCAAGCTTGTCTAATTGTGTCATGAAATGTAATAATCATCTGCACAAAGATAGTGTCTAGCAAACTTTCCCATCATCACTTATTTAGGAGGGGTCTTTCTTCCAGAATATATTTTGGCCCTATTGCAGATGGGCAAATGGCTGAAAGTATCTGTATCTGTTTCTGTATGCACGGTTCTGTTCCATTGGACCACACAACTTTTCTAGTACCAATTTTGCTTTCTCTAGCAATATTAATTTAAGAATTGTGATGGCTCCTGCTTTTTTCTTGTTGCCCAAGTTTGCTTTTGCTCTTTTGGGTCTGCTTTGGTCTGATATGATATTCAGGAGTGATTTATCTAATTCCATGTGGAATATTCTTATGACAGTGGTTCAGGAATGTAATTCTGTCCACAAGTCATAGAAAATGGTCACATGTATGTTCTCCCAGTAAGTTTTCCATGGCTGTGTTTTTCAACTAATGCAGAGTTCATATACAATCATAAATTTTGTCAAATATTCTGTGTACCCACCAAATTGCTCACAAAAAATCATTCACAAACCAAAGTGCTAATATATTTTGATTGGTGTAGAAAGAATGTTTATATTGGATTTGAGAGTATGGACATTTTGAGAATGCCTGCTCTGCCTATCAAGGACCAGGGATATCTTTCTGTTTTCCTTTTTTGTGTATGTTTATTTCTTTATTTTATTTCACCATTTATGTCTTCAAGCACTTTTTTCAACATAAGGTCCTATTCATTATAGAAGTCTTACACTTCTTTGGTAGGTGTAATTCCTAGATTTTAGCTTTGATAGACTAAAACTTACAGAACTGGAAAGTAAATGTGATTGGTTTTATGTTTATTTCTCTTTGACTTCACTACCGGTATATATATATATATATATATATATATATATATGTTCCTGAACTTTGTGTGTTTATTTATTACCCTGCTCTATTGCTGAAATTGATTATTAATTCTAATTTTTTTCTTGGTGTAATATTTTGTGTCCCTTATATAGTGCATCATGTCATTTCAAAATAATAATTAGGCTGCATCTTTCATTACATATTTCCCTTCTACATTTTTCCCTTGCCTGATTGTTCCACCCACTGTTTTGAATACTATGCTGAATAGAAGTGGTGATTGTAGGCATCCTTGATTTGCTCATTATTCTAGAGGAAATGATTTATTTCCTCCCTTAATATGATGCTGGCCATTGTTGACCCATAAATTATCAGGTATTAACAAATTCAGTTATGATCATCCTTTGCCTATTTTCTCAGGAGATTTTTTTTTATTGATTGCCCTATCATTCCACTGGAAAGGAGGTTGCTAATTCTCCCTAACTCATTTCTGGAGGCAAGCATCATACTGATACCAAAACCAGAGAAAGGCCCAACC
>NW_004955624.1:96270-108515 GCF_000276665.1 Chinchilla lanigera
ATCATTATGTAATAACACAAGCATTGTTAATTTCCTACCACTTTGTTTGTAACTCTGTATTGTCTGTACTGTTCTTTTGCTATTTTGTAAAAGGTTGTCTGTCTGTTAATGTTTTCCTCCTTTTATTTAGAAAAAAGAAAACTAAGAAAAGAGGTGGCTAGCATGTCACTCATGTGGCTGACCGCTACATATGTCCCTGGAGTTGCCTACATAAACACAGGGACATCATCAGGCCAGAGTCTCCTGCAGCTTCCATCCTGGATTTGGTGAGCATGTATGTCAGATGGATTCAGTGAACCTATATGTCATGCCTATTTGATGCAAGAATTTTTGCTCAGTAATAAAGGTTTGAAAATCAAGTCACTACAGTGAGATAGACAGATCCAAAAATAAATACAAGAAAGGACAGAGTATTTACTATTCATAATACCAGTATATAATTACAGACTTAAATCGTGCTGTAGAAAGGACTTTCATTGGAAGAAGGGAGCAGAATGAGGAATGCAGTAATTTCTTTCATCTGGGCTTGCCAGCAGGGTATAGAGAAAAGGCTGCTTGTTGAATGAACCAAAAGGAGAGTCTTTCAGGGTGACAGTCTCCTTGACCCCTCCTGCTCAGGAGTATTTTAATCATAATGTATTGTTGGACTTTCTCAAAAACCTCTTCTGCACCTACTCATATGAGCGTATAGCTTTTGAGCTTGTTTCTTTTCATGTTGTGTATTTGAAGTATTTGCATGTGCTAAACCATTCCTGCAGTTCTGCTGTAAATACTACTTGGTCACAATACATGATTTTCTAATGATATCGTACATTTCCCTCACAAATACCTTGCAGAGAATTTTTTGTATATATGTTCATTAAGGAGATTGGCCTGAGTTTTCTTTTTTATTCTGATGTGTGTCTTGTTTGGGATTAGAGTGCTGCTAGCTTCCCCAAATGAGTTGGGAAGAACTCTATCTTTTTCCAATTTATTAAATAAGTTGAGGACTGTTAGTGATAAGACCTCTGAATGGCTTAGTTGAATTCAGTATTACATAATACAAAGTTGTGAAATATTACAATTTTTAATTTTGTCTCAACTTGATTGTTTATTATTGCATTATTCACATTTTTGTTTCTTTTTGGGTTTTCTGTAGTATTGTGCACTACAGAATGTGCCATTTTCTTCAAAATTTTCCAATTTATTGGAATACAATTTTCGTAGTAATTGCTGTCTTCCAGATTTCAAAGTTGTCCATTGTGACTTAGTCTTTTCCATTTCTGGTTGCATTAACATGAGTCTTTTCTCTGCATGTCTTTGTAAACTTGTCTAAGGGTTTATTTCTTTTATTCATTCTGTCAAAGCAGAAGATCTTTGATTGGGTGCTTGTGTTTATATCACTTTTGGATGTCAAATCTGACAGCACCTCAAAGTTTCATTTCTTACCTACTCATTTTTCCTTTACCAAGTTCCCCATGACTGAAGAAAACTCCACACCACCCACCTTTCAATCTCTTTTCTGCATCATTATTGAAGAAGAGTTAATAATAGAGCAGATGTATATAGAGTAATGATACATTTTGAAAGTGTCAGTGCAATATCTAGCTTATGTAAGTCGTCTATGGATGGATATGTTTACTTTGTTATATGCAGAAATATTTCTTTCTTCAAATGATAGGGGCCAGATCACAATTATTTAAAATAAATAAGACAACCTGTAAATACTCTGATCATATAAAGCAAAACATATAGCAGGAAAGAGTTATTTTAATAAGAAAAAATTGGTATAAGATACAAGATGTCTGCATTCTACTCGATCTCCATGGTAATGACTACAAAAACAACCAAAATGGGAAAAAAATATAAAAGTTATGCATGCATGAAGGATCATAGGAATACAAACAAAAAAGATCTAGAATGTTTCCCAAGTATGAGATCAAAGTGGGTAAAAAGGGAGAAGAAAGCATCTATTAGGTAGAAGAATTCTCACATTTGTTTAAAGAAGAGATTAAGAAATGGCCAAGTCCAAAAAGGGCATGACCCAAATGTTTATCGAACAATATTTTTGGTGAATATGAATGATAAATTCATAAATAGAATTTCAGAAACAGATCTTAAGACCTCAGTAGATATATGGTGCATATTCTTTCATTCCTTCAATGCTAGAATGTTACAGAATACACAAGTCAGAAATTCTCATACACTAAATACAGAGAATCAATGAGAAATAATAGATCATCAATGGATTCAAAGGCATTCATCAATAAATTAAACATAATTTACTGACATCAACACATGCGAAACTGCAATAACCTCGTGTCTATATTATCAATATTCTATATGATGTTGAATGAACATCACACTGCTTGATGAACAGCGACAATATTTACTGTAAAAGGAGAAAATATACTTGGATTTATGTCATCACTAACACTCAGTGGATTGCTTACCCTTTTACCCAGTGCAAACAAAGAACAGCAGAAAGTAAAAGAATAGCAGTAAGGGAAGATAAAAATTATCAAACAGAAAAGGTCATATTATGCATATTTGTTGATGAAAATATCAGAAGCCTTTAGGACCTCACGAGCAAATTTAGCCAAATGGCAAAGTACACATCATGATTCAGAAAGCAGTAGACCATTTTTATGCTAAAAATTGAACACTGAGACAATAATCAGGGAATCTACTATTTACAATAACTTCAATGTGTACAATGGGTACTAAATACACTTCACCAAACAGGTAAAATTATCCTGTACAGGAAGTTTCAGAGTACTGAATGAATAGTAGAGACTATAGGCTAGATGATAGAACTCTTACATTTTAAATCTAGAAAGACACCCAGAACTCTTCTGCATAAGGAGGACTGGATTTGGGGACACGCACAGACCAGAGGAGCTCTCTATTTATGAATGGATTAATGTGTTGATAAGTTCATGGCTGAAAATAACTTTAAGAGTTTGAGCCTGGATGAAATAAGGTCTTCAATTAATCCATGAACTCTAACAGAGTGCTCTCTGAAATCTTTCCTATAATAAATTCTATTTCAGCCTCCATGAATCAAGGAAGCTTCAGACGAAACAAGGCACTTCTGCCGTGATATTCCAAACTGGAGCCAGCCAGCTATAACAGGAAAACTCTGATATTCTGAACTCCCATATATATTCAAAAAATTACCCAAAGTCAGGAAAGTGACAAATACAGCGTCTCATATTTTTCATGCAACAGAATTGATATTGGTATAATGAACATAATATCGAAATTGATCTGTAAGTTTACTGCACTTTCAATCAAAAGACTAAGTAAATTCATAAGAATAGAAATATATTCCAGAAATTTATAATTGAGCACAATATACCAAGAAAAATAAATAAGCAATAACGAGCAACCAAACAAAAGTGTTAGAGTAGCATATCAAAATTTACAGCAAACACTGGGATGAACAGCAATATATTGGCATAAGTGTAGATGTCCAAAATAGAACAGTTTATACCAAATAAAACACAGTCAGGAATATTTATACATATACATTCTTAAAAAGGGATAAAAGATGCAATAATAAAATTGCAATCTTGTCAATAAATGGTTTTGAAAAACTGTTCATTGATATGCAGAACGACATAGCTATCATCCTAAGGCTACATATGGCATATGTATACATGATATACTATGCTTTACTCATAAATATCATAAAAATAATGTCTAGATGGAACTGTAAATTTGTTAAGAAGAATAAGCCAAAGTAGGAAAATCAAAACTCACATTATTTCTCTCATATTTGAAATAGAAAACACAATCACAGTGCTTGAAATGACATAAAATTTGAAGGGAAAATGTTATGTTTGAAAAAGAAGAATAAGTTAAGGAGAGAAGCAATGTGAAGAATGTGACAGTTTGATTGAAAGGGATCAATGCGTAGTTTATGCATATATATTTGTTCTAAAATAAATCTTACAGTTTGGTCTGATTAATATTTATCAGTTAG
Organism: Chinchilla lanigera; assembly: GCF_000276665.1. NCBI lineage: Eukaryota > Metazoa > Chordata > Mammalia > Rodentia > Chinchillidae > Chinchilla > Chinchilla lanigera. The sequence continues at coordinate 100,238 of NW_004955624.1, forward strand.
AAAAAAGACATCAAAATTATGACAAGCAGATAAGATAGCTCACGTGAAATTGAAATATAGGTTAAGAAATATAATTAACTGGATATTGTACAGGGTTTTCAGGATTAGGTTATCAATAAATGGAGACAAGCACTTCAGAAGGTAGACAAGCAAAACTTTCTATATAGATAATGAGAAGAAATGTCATTACATGAAAGTTCACTCCATTATATGCATAAATATTCTTTTACTATGAAGCCAAAAAAAGACATGAAAATACATGAATAGTAAAGATCATATAAATGAAATAATGACAATGATGGTAAAATTTTATGCATTCTCCATTCCAGGGACTGAAATAATGTTATTTAAGAGCGGATCATTTACTTAAAAAATGTATTTCCCATACCCATTGGCTTGAATCTCTTCCCTATTGAAATATCAGTACCATTTTTACCTGGAGTCTGGTTTGGGGGAAAATCCCTCTGTTCTACCATCCATAGGATTTCTCTCTCATCTCTGTTAAAAATGACATCTGGTTTGCAGTATTCTTGTCCTGTCCAGAAGAAAATGGCAAGGAGTATTATTAAGATCATAAGAATAAATATTTATGCATTATGACAAGTCTATGGGAGTCTTCCTAGAATAAATAAGATGAATGCAGATAAAAAGCCCAGGCAATCACTTTGGAAATCAATGTGGCTATTCCTTGAAAAACGTAGGATTAGAAGTTCCACTTAATCCAGCTATTACTTTCCTGGATATTTTCCCAGAAGAATTAAAAGCATCATACATCAGCTATATATGTGCACCATGTGCATAGGAGTACTATTTGTCCTAGCAAAATTTTGGAAACAACTCAAATGCACATTAACTAAGGAGTGGATAAGAAAAATATGGTATTTTTATACAATGGAATATTACTGAGCTATAATGAAAAAGATAAACTCAAGCATTTTATAGGTAATGGATGCAACCAGAGACCACATACATAAGTGAAATAAATCAGTCCCACATATGTAAACACTCTAATGTCTCCCTAGTATAAAAACATGAAAAATAAATAAAACTGAAAGGTACAACAGATATTGTGAGAGGGAAAGAACTGCTTAAAAGGAAAGAACAATTGGGATGAGGGAAAGAACAAAAGAAGCAGAAAAAAATGAAGAAAAATATACATACACACACACATAAGACAGCTAAGATAACTGTATTACTAATTTCTATTGGTTCATTGAAAGGAACAGTTAGTGTTTAATTGTTTGATCAATCTTGCATACCCATATCTAGTAATCGGAGCAGCTATAAGTAATACAACAACCACTGATGATTTCCTATCATCTTATTTTGAAATCCTGTATAATTTATACAGTTTTGGGGATTTTTTGCTTGGTATTTATCTTTGTTATTTTGACTTAGATCTTTTCTCTTTAAAATGAAAATAAAATTTCCCTGCAATGTGTTAAGAAGGAAAATATTGTAGGTCTTTCACTAGGTTAGGAGAAAATCTATACTGTTTACCCAAGCTGTGTAGCTCTCAAGACACTTGCGCTCCTCTGTGAATTTAGGAAAATATATCAGTATGTGAATTTAAGAAATATAGAATTATCAGTATTTCTAAAAGGAGAAGCTTAAACTATCTCTGACAAAATGAATACACTGTGACACAAAAGTTAAGAAATGTCAGACAAACAAGTTTAATTCTCACATGAGGGGCTGGGGATTTAGCTCAGCGGCAAAAGCGCCTGCCTGGCAAGCACAAGGTCGTGAGTTCGGTTCCTGGTACCGGAGAAAAACCAAAAAACCAAAAACCAAACAAACAAACAAAAAAATTCTCACATGAATTTTGCTCTTCTTTTTGAAAACCAAAATATAAATAAAGATGAAAACATAGGATCATGAGAAATGGGAAGATACATCTTTTGCAAAAAGTAATGGGAACCCAGAGTCGAGGGAGTGGGAAGAGAAGAGAGAGATGGGAGTGGAGAATAAAGATTTGAAATGAGTTCTATACAAGCACCGACTCTCCACATTCATGTAACCATGTACTGCAACCATGTACTAGTACAAATGCAAAAATATAAAGAGCTCAAAACGGGCTCTAACATGTGTACACAAGGAAAGATGTAAACACCTTCATGGTACTTTGAGAATAACTTAAAACAGCCTAAAATATAAGCTCCTCAAATATACACAGTCATTCTATTTTCATATCTTTCACATGCCTCACCATAATGTACAGAATATTACAATCATGTATATAATAAGTGATATATTTATAAAGTTCCTCAATTTTAGTTCCCAGATTTGGTGAGAATTTAGAGATTTAATTACATTAAATCATGAAATAATTTTAAAGACTATCTTAGGGAGTGTACTGTATTTAATTTAAATGGAATTATCTTTGACATAGTTGTCATATATATGAATGAAGCAGAAAGAGACTGAACCAGACAAGAAGTATGTACTCTAGAAAATGACACAGTTATTATGCATAGCATTGAACATAGGTATATTCATAGGTAGACAGAAACTTGAATAAAAAAGACTCACCAAGAGATGCCAGGTTACCAATGTTTTCCAGCATCACATCTCTATACAGCTTTCGCTGGGGCATGTCCAGTAGGGCCCATTCATCTGGGGTGAAATTGATGGTCACGTCTTCAATGGTGATTGATTCCTACACACACATACACATTTCAGTTTAGACAGAGAAGTAGTGAAAACGTCTGAGTAAGTGAACTGAGAAGACAGTACTGAAATAGAGGAGAAATAGCACATATGGAGAAGCCAAGCTGTTTAGGGCAAGAGTCCACTCACTGTCAGCACCAGACATGGATCTAATTTCAGAGACCCGCCCTGAGGGACAAAACCTATTAAATGATACACTTCGTAGTGCACAGAGTTTTACAGGAAATGTGGTATAAATAATGTGGACAACTTCAGATAAATATCATGTATGTTCATTCTACAAATGTTATTATAAAATTTAGCCTTGAAATAATGTACCAAAAAGATATATCCTACTTATTTAAAGGAAGTTTAAATACACACCACAATGAAAATCATTGCAGTGTTTTGCCATTTTTATACCACAGTTATTGGTCATTCATCTCCATGCATCTGTCTGATACTCCTCATCTACTGAAGTTTTATGCTGGGTTGGGAACGCTGAAAGATCCAATATTTTCCATATCTAAATAACATATATTTAAATTATATTTATATTACTTGGAAAAGTACCAGCAACACTGCAGGCTATCAATTCCATCTCTGAGAACAGGATAATTGTCCTGTATCATAACATGAGTTGTTACACACCACTCAGCTGAGGAGAAAAATGCACTGATGTAGACTCTTCAGCTGTAGTGGCAAATGCTTCTATGATTTTATCCTGAGGACAACAGTATCCCGAGCATTCCGGATCTCTGAACATGCTCAGCAGTTTCTAGAATTTCTAAGCAGTGCCCTGATATTTTGATCTTTCAGTTGGATTCCATACCCTTCTCCATATCTTAACAAATTCTTCTTCAGGTACTGTATATCCAGTTTTTAAAAAATTATCATTGGGATTCTACAATTAAATAAAAAATTGAGCCATTTGTAAGGAAATAGATAAACCTTATGATGATAAAATTCATTCAAATAAACTGGACAGAAAGATTAAAAATCACTCGGGTGATCTCACATGATAATCTCCAAGTCAAAATACAAAGAAAAGGAAAGACAGATGATAAGAAATAGGGAAATACATCTTTTGAAGAAGTCAGAAAAACCAGGAAAGGAGGGAGGGCAAAGTGGATGGGAGAAGACACTGAAAAAATGAAGAGGTCTCATGGACAAGTATGAACTGCACACAAGGAATGTATTCACTATACACTGCAAACTTTCCAACAATACAAGTTTTATAAAGTTACTCATTTCACCCATTTTCTCATTTTCATTTTTCTTCTCCTTCATTATGTGTCTATCATCAAACAGGTTAGCGACCATATTGGTCAATGCTATCCAACTATCAAATGTGAAATTTGGTTAATTACCCTTTTTAAATCCACTATATCATCCCATTTTCCGTCATTTAATCTTGTTTGAATATTTTAATATTTTTACTTGTGTTACTTAAAAGATTTTGTTTACCACAGAAATCCCATTACATTGCTAGGCTTTACAGAAGAAATTTAAACACATGTGCAGCAATCTCAGAGCACATTTTCACCAAGGTTATGTATGCAGCAGTTTGCAGGACTAGTAATTGTCTGGAAAATTATCACCACTACTTAGAATATAACATAAGTTCAGAAGTCAAAAATATCTTTTATTAATTTGTCGATGTCTCAGTAAATGTGTATTAAAATATTTATATGTGGGATGTTTTCTCTAAAATCATGATTACCTTTTTTTTGTGATATTTATAAATATGTGTGCCTGATTACTCTTACTTTACATTCTGCTCTCAAGGTGCATCTGATTTCCTGCAAATGACTCAAGCTTATTTTTCATTTTGCAGCATACTACTTTTTATGTGTTTCTTTTAAGAGATAAGATAGGTTAAAAATGATTTCTCATTCCACAACTCCCTGTTTAGTTACCCTTCAGCAGGGTACAACCTCTTTAAAAATCTTCTCCATACTGTAGATCAAACAAGGAGATGAAGTAGGTTGAAATATTTTGCTAATGTTTTTCACCTCCTATCCCTGCCCTCCCCATATTGCTAACAGTGTAGTGGTGACTAGGATGGGAAATGAGACAAGTAGTCCAAACTATTCCATGAGCTGAATAAGAGAGAAAAGTATTTAACGTGGTTTTTGTACTGACAAAAACATAGTGTGTGCTGTGGTTTATGTCTTCATGTCCCCCAAATACTCAGGCTGTCCTGGAGTGGGATTTTAGAATTTATGATTGATCCATGATCCAATGCTGGGATTATGGGTGTGAGTGCTCCACCCGCCCTGGGGAGGGGAGTTTTGCATTTGTAAGGGAGAAAGAGGCTGCTTGAGGCCAGTCCTGCTCCCTTTTTGCTCTCTTAGTTTTGCTGTTTGCCCACCATGTACTCTTGCCTTCTGCCATGTGCCACTCTGCCTTGGAGCCAGCAAGTATGGACTGAAACCTCCATAAACTATAAGCTAAATGAACCTTTTCTTCAAAAATTTGGGTGTCATTGTTTTGTCTTAGCAAAGAAAGAAAAGTAATCAAGACAGTGTGGATGAATATATACACTCAAACAAAGAAAAATCTGCACATGTGCATATATACATATACATACTTGATGGAGACCACTATGAAGCAGCCCTGAGCAGGACTTAAACTAACCAATGGCTTTTCATGTGAGTCTTCCGAAGGCCTAGGCTCCTTGTCTGAGGGTGGGTGTTGGACTCTTAGTAAGGGAAACTGTGTAAGACGCTGATCCCTACTAAAGTGTGGAAGGGCAGATGAAGCTGGAAAGCCTCAGAGGACAAGGCAAGATCACTGACAAGGACACTTGGATCTGATCTCAACTAGATAAAGACTACATCCTCTGGCAAATACCTCCTGGATGGATTAATTTAATACTTATTAAGGATTAATTTAATATCCTACATGGTGAAGTCCTTGAGAAATTTCATCCTTCTTGAGTACTCTCCTCCCTTCTCCTGATGAACAAATATATACAGGCCACCCAGAGAAGGTTTTCGTTTTAGCCCTTAGAGAATCTCACATTCTGTGAGAAGGCTTTGATCCTCTCGGAGCCCTAAAATCATTACATTTGCCTCATTTTATTTAGCCTTCACTGCGTACTCACTTGTGAGACTGATGACCTGATCAGCACATAAAAACTAAGGGAAATTATTAACATGATACATATACATATACCTGTACATGAACATATATTAGATACTAATGATCTTCAGACCCTCCCTCACTGCCCAGAAAAAGCAAACTGGAGTATAGGTCCCTTAAAACCTCCTATCTGCACTTAATGCTTGTACATACTTTTAGTAGGGTTGCAAATTTTGTATAAAATGTTTTCTGACTCACCATCGGATGTGTTTCCATTCTCAGTTTCCTATAGGCCTTGACTTCCAGGCTAGAGAAGATAAAAGCATCAAAATTTGTGGAGAGGATTTCCACCTCCTTGAGAGTTGGTAGAATGGTAAGCAGCATCAAATCACTGTCTCCAAGCTTTGAAATAAAGACATTGGAAGATACCAATTTCAGGAGGGTTATAAGCTCAATGACTGTTACCCTGCCCTCATGTCCAAAATGATGGTTCATCATTAAGTTCTTTGCATTTGGAAATCCCTAAACACAAGTAACCCACTATCAGTCTACTGCTAGAATGTTGACGATTATCTGGCAACGATCAGGGCTCTGATGGCCTCCTTTGTCTAACAGTGATAACAGAGTCGTGCTTGAATTAGACATTGCCACAAAATGTAGACCACAGAACATAACCACAGGCATGAAGTCGCAGAGGAATTTCCTTTTCCTTCTCTGCTTCCAAGTTCTTTAAAATTCCTTTGTTGTTAGTTAAGTGGTTTCTTTTTGGTAAGTGTGAACATTGTTTCTAGGGATTTTTTTAAGTTCTTGTGTTTGTTATTTCTTCTTTCCTTCTCACCTGCCTTCTGTTCAAGTCTGTCGAGGATTGGATTATCTTTGTTTTACCTCAACACATGCTTCTAAACATTTTTCTTTTATATTTGGCTATGTTTTCCTCTTCTCCATTTAAAATGTTGCTCCTTTATTTACTTTTATTTCATTTTACTCTCTGTATAATTTTTCTTTGCCTTTCTCTCTGTTTTTAAAAATTGATCTTTTCAGACTTTTCCTTTATTTTTTCAAATTCCATAGACACAATTCTACCCACAAATTGATCCTTCAGAGCCACACATTCTCCACCTTCTCTTATCATTGATTTGAAGTTTCATAATTTTCTTTTGCATTCCCAATTTCCCACCCTTAAATTTTAATAGCATACTCAAGAAACTTTATTAATTTTTGATATTTACCTCTGTAAAATTTCTATTGACATTTTTCTAGCATTAGCAGTGAAATAAATTCTATATGTAGTTCATATTAGCTGTAAGTCAATACCTAGTTTGGTTTTACATTTCACTATACTTTTCAGTTTCACTTCTAGGATTAAGAGTTCTGTATCAGTAGTTTATGTGGTTTGCTAATATCTAATTTCTCTTAGGTAATACTACTGTCGCTATTTCACATGATATTAATAGGGTCACATGATTGTCACTATTTCTGTACAGGCCAATATTCAAAATAATTTTGTGACATTAATAATGATAGAGTCTTATTTTTGAGAAAATGGTTGGGGTGCTAAATACACTCCATCCTCTGTTCCCAAAATAACCAAGTTGTTGAATATAGGGTTCATGGGAAAGAGTATAATTAGTGAAAGTCGCCGTACATCATTGTAAAGCAAATACAACATGGAAAAACAACCAAGAGGATTTGCATAATAGCAGCAAATGTGTTACATGAGAAGAATCCATAAATATGAGCATAAACCTCCTTGCAAAATAACAGTTTGGATATAAAGGCTTTAAATACTTCACAAAAGACCAAAATGTCCTAATGTGGTTAAGTGGTTTCTTTTTGGTAAGTGTGAGCATTGTTTGGTAAGTGTGAACAATGGGTTCCAACTGCATCTTAATATTTCAAAGTCAGAAATCCATCACAGGGACAAAATCTTAATAGCTTTTTGCTAAACCAAAAAGTCAAATACACAGATTAGTGTATTGCAAAGCCAGCAGGCATCACAATAGAAACTTTAAAAGCCAAGAAGTTTTGGAGTGAAATGCTTTAAGCTTGAAAAGGTATCAACTTCTAATTTCAATTTATCTGTCCTTCCAAAGTTTTCCTTAAACTTGATGCAGAAATAACATATTTTCACGGCAAGCATCCATTCAGCAAATGCACGAGCTCTGAACAAGCTTTGCAAAAGTTTTCCAAGGATTTCATAGAAATAGACAATGATGCCAAATGTCAACATGTAAAAAAACCTGAATGCACCTCATGGGATGATCATCTACATAAATGATAAGAAATGAAGAAGAAAGAAACACACTGAGAGGAATAAGTCAGGGACTTGGCAACAAAACTCAGTGTAAATGCTATCAATTCCCCAGTCAATACACACATTGACAGCTTGAATCATGACACATACCAATGTGCAGCACATAAGAAGCACATTTAATTAAAAATGATACAGGGCTGGGGATTTAGCTCAGCGGCAAAAGCACCTGCCTGGCAAGCGCAAGGTCGTGAGTTCGGTTCCCGGTACTGGAGAAAAACCAAAAAAAAA
>NW_004955624.1:108615-152699 GCF_000276665.1 Chinchilla lanigera
GGAGAAAAAAAAAAAAAAAAAAAAAAAAAAAAAAAGATACAGATTCAAACTCAAAGGATGTATGGAAACCTAGAATAAAACAGGAGTTGCTGTTCCAATTTCAGACATAATGATTCCAATAAAACTGATTTGCAAAGACAAAAAGGTTCAGCACATATCAGGTAAGACACTAATTCAAGAAGAAGAGATAGCAATTATATGCACCAGATTCCACTGAACCCAATTCATTAAACTAATACAATGGACTTAAAAAATGAGAAAAAAATATCAATACAATATTAAAAGGGACATCAATACTCCAGTGTCACAAATGGACAGATGAACTACAAAATATTTCAACTAAGAAATGCTACAGTCAAAACAAAATTTTGAAAAAATAGATTTAATATATATCTGCAGAGGGTTGCATGCTTAGTACTTGCCAAAGAATCAAATAATCCCACGCCAATCATCAGATCATAAAGCCATTAAACTATAAATCAAAAGCAAAAGAAAGCACATAAACTGTTCCAACATATGAAACAATAATTTAGACTTGAATAATCAATAAATCACAGATCAAGTTAAAGTAGGACCTAGATGTTTTTACACTCAAATTATAATGTCAGTATCATATGCCTGAACACCTGGGATACAAACATAACAGGCTTTATAAGGTACATCATAGCAGTGAATGTCCATATCAGAAAAATAGAAGAAGCTGAAATAAATAACCTAAACATCAAGTTTCTTAAACAAAACGGCATAATCCAAATCCAAAACTCTTATGAGAAAGTACATCATAATACTTATGCAAAAACTAATGAATTTCAAACTAAAATTCAATACAAAAATCAATGAAAAGAAAAGTTATTTCTTTTAATGTTTAAAAACAATAAAAAAATCCTTCAGCTAAACTTCACCAAAATGACATTATTACAGATTTTGCTAAATCTGGATCATTATCAGTATCTATTTTTAGATCCTATACTTTAACTAAAAACAATATTCATAACAAATAGATCATGTACTCGATACTTACATATAACCAAATGTGAAAAATAAGATATCAATACCTGAATAAGCCAAAAAGTCGGTGAACTTGAGAAATAATAAAAAAGAATTTACTAAGGAAAGCATGTGTCCTGACATAGTCACTACTGAATTGCACTACTACTGAGAAGAAGATTTAATGCCAGTATTCCTGAAACTCTTTAATGAAATCAAAGCACACCTGTACTCCACATTCATTCCTGCAAAAAGCATTATGGTGATTCCAAAGCCAGAAAATAAGTAAACTGGAAAAATGGAACCATGGGCCAATCTCTTTAATAAACCAATATACAAAATATCTTAGGAATACAGACAACCAGTATGTAGCAAATCTCAAAAAGCTCATTCATCACTCAAGAGATCTAAGGATGGTTCAACATTCTCAACTCAATAAATGTAAAACATTACATGAAATATACCAAGGTTGAATGTAACCTGACCTTCTCAATAGACAAAGATAAAGCATTTTACAAAAAGCAACATTCATTCAATGCAAAAAAAAAACTATAAAAATTGGAAAAGAAAGTCATTATGTTAATCTGAGGAAAGCCATCTCTGACAAACCATTGGCCACAATTATAGTAAATATGGAGTAGGTGAAATTATTGCAATTAACTTCAAGATCAAGACAGGATGACATCTATCACCACTTTTGTTTTATATAGTTCTTGAAACATTAGCAAGAAAGGCAGCATAAGAGACACAAATAAAACTAGTATGGGTGGGGATAGAAGAAGTTAAACTCAGTATTTGCTAATGATGTAATTATCTCCACAGAAAACCCCAAGAACTCCACCAAATGACTCCTGGATCTGACAAGCTCATTTCATAGTATAACGGAACACAAAGACTGTACTCAAAAATAAATAGCGTTCCTGTACACCAATAGCAAACTCAGTGAAAATTAAGTAACTTTCAGTAATATACTCAAGTAAATTATTTAAAATATACTTTAAATTTTTACCCAGAAAAATGAGATGCTGGGAAATTAATTGAACCTAAGACGTGAAAGATATCTACAGTGAAAAGTATGGTTTTCTAGCAGTAATGTTGAAAAGGATATCAGAATATGGAAAGCTATCCCTGTTCCTGAATAGGGAGAACCAATATTGTCAAAATGATTATGCGTTCTAGAATATTATTTAGATTTAAATAATAACGCTTAAAATACCAATGTCACCTTGTGGAAGCAGAGAAATAAATCCTTACATTCATATAGAATTCAAAGAGGACCATAATAGACAATCCACATCTGCGCAACAAGGACAAGGCAGGTGCATCACAATCCTAGGCTTCAAGTTATATTCCAAAGCTGCACTGATAAAAACACCATGATATTGTTTTAAGAACAGACTCAAGGATAAATGGAGTAGAACAGAAGGCATAAAAACAACGCTAGTCACACTCAGCTATCTTATTTATGAGAAAGGACCAAATCCCTCTGTTAGAGGAAAGATGGACTCTTTAACAAGTGGTGCTGGGAAAACCAGCAGACCAACTCTCTCAACCTGGACCACACTAAAGTCAAAATAGGTGAGAGATATAAACATTATGCCAGAAATATTTCATCTCCTGGAAGCTCAAAGAGGTAAAACACTTGCAGACACAGGTGCAGGCTATGGCTTTCTCAACAAGACTCAGGCTGCATGAGAAATAAAAAAGAGAATCAACAAAAGGGATCCCACTATATTAGCAAGCTTTTACACAAGAAAGGATACCACTAACAGAATCAAGAGACAACCTATGTGCAATGGAAAAGAAGTTTTGCAAGCTACCCCGGAGACACAGGCAGAGTTCATGAATAAAACCAAACTACAGGGGAGGTATTTAAAAATCAACAACTGGGATCTCATTCTATTAAAAGATTTTGCTCTTCAAAAGAAATCCCCAACAGTTTGAAAGTAAAACCACAGACTGGAAAAAAAAATGTTAGCCAACTGTCCTGTAGACAAAGGATTCCTATTTAGAACATATAAAAAGGTTTTTAAAAACTACCGCTCCCACCAATTCAAAGATCCAACCCACAAATGGGCATCTGAAATGAATACATGTCTCAGATAACAAAATACAAACAGCAAGGAAATATATGCAAAACTGCTCAACACCATTGGTCATTTGAGACATGTAAATTAAAACAACACTGAGGTTCCATCTTACCCCAAAAAGAATAGCTACCATCAAAAACTCAGCCAGGAACAAATATTGGCTTGGCTTTGGGATAAACGAACTCTTCTCCACTGCTGGTGGGAATGTAGACTGGTTCAAGAACCATGGAAATAAGGGTGGAGAATCCTCACAAAACTAGGATAAGTAGTCCCATTCAACCAAGCTATTCTCCTTTTGGGTATTTTTCAAGAATTCAAAGCATCATACCACAGTGATATACGTGCACTCATGCATATAGCAGCACAATTTGTTGTAGTTAAGTCTTGGAAACAACCTAAATCAGACTCATATGTGTAGACATCATATTGTCTCCCTAGTGTAACAAACTGAAAGGATAAGTGAAATACAAATGGTACAATAGAAGGGAAAAAACTGCTGAAAAGTGGAGAACAACTGGGATGAAGGAAAGGACAACAGAAAGAAGGAAGTGAAAAAATATATATGTTATATATGAAATGTAGCTAAGGAAATTATACTTCTAATTCCTATTGGTTTTTTTGAAAGGAAAAGTTAATGCTTAATTTTTCCACCAATTTTACACGCTTATATCAGGTAATCTGAATAAGTACTTTGAAGCCAACAATATGCAATATAACAATGCTTGCTGAATTCCTATCATCTTATTCTGATCTGTATCATTTTTAATTTTTTATTCCATTTAAAATGAAAAATGAAACTGAAAGAGTAAATAAGACCCAAAATGAACAAGAGATATTGTGAAAGGGAAAGAATCTGCTCGGAAGTAAGGGTCAATTGGGATGGAGGAATGAATAAAAACCTGGCTTTTATTCCCAATGGAATTCTATGCTGCCATCAGAAATTATAAACATACGTCACTTTTAGAAAATGCATGCACTGAGAGGTGATAATATCAAGTTGCATGGTTTCTCTAACAAGAAAAACAAAGGATGAAATCACGAGAAACAGACAGAGATGAAACACTTCTAATATAGCCAACAAAACTAAGAGTCTATCTTGACTGAGTGCATTCTCCACCATGTTTTATACGTTCTTTGCTTTTAATGTAGTTTTCAATCTGTACATGTGATCGTTAACTTTTTAAGATCTTATATGATAAGTAAATGAATCTCATGTTGGAAGAATGGGGGTAAAATGAAGGGGGAAATGAACTTGAAATGTGTTATGCACATATACCAATCCTCTACCAGAACTGTAAGCATCATGGATTGAAAATATGTAGTAATAAAATTGTAAAGAAATCTGTGCTTGCAAGTGTAGACCACAAACAGGTAGAGCAAAAAGTAGTCAAGAGCGTGGCCTTTGATCCAGTATGACTGGTGCCTGTTTGAGAGGATTAGAGCACTGTCTCTGCTCAGGGAAGGGCAGATAAAAATACTAGTAAAAGACCAGGATGTACAAGCCACACAGTCAAGGTAGGAGGGAAAAACCTGGAGATCTGTTGATCTCAGAAATCTACCTTTAAAGATTATAAGAAAATTGAATAAAGTCCACTAATTTGTAGCACTTTTATTGGGAGCTCTCCTGACTACTGAAGAAGAGGAGGCTAATGCAATACCTTTAGCCTTAGACATGCTTACCTTTAGATTAAGACAATGAAAATGTAAGACATTTAGCAGAGTGCCCTGAGATGAGTAATATGTACACTTTAGAGCAGTAAGTACATTGAGCAGCTCATAACTGAACTGGCAAATACATTGACAGTGACTACATGTAGCGATCATGTATTTAGGCTTCTAGTTGCTGATACAGTTGTGGCCGAGGTGAGTATATAGAGGACCCTGCTTTGGGGGACTAGCAACAAATACATCTAAAGGAAAAGAAAAATATCAGTCTTGGTGTTTCTTTCAGTAAATTACTGTGCATTGAGATGGGCAGTCTCAAGCTGACAGGATCATATAGGAAGCCAACAATATGCAATATAACAGTGTCTTCACTCTGAAGATGTCTACAGCATCTTCACTCTTATATTTGATAGAAAGTACCAATGACAGCATTTTATTCTATCAGGAAGGCCACAGTGATCAATACAATATATACAAAGGAATTTCAAATTTTACAGAGAAGATAATTATTGAGCATAAGTGACTTCTGCATAGATTATTAAAAGAGTGCTTCAAAATATTGGCGTTTACCATGAGCTAGAGACCTTTATGTGGTTAGTGATTTCCTGGAAAAGTAAACACCAGAAAATCTTATAATTATGATGTTGGGATTCCTTATTAAATTAGAAATATCATCCTATGTTTTACCAGGACATCTTATATCATTTTTACAAAATTTGAGCAATGTTCAAGTGGAAGGTAAATAAAATTGACTTCAGACCCATTTCTTGCTGGGTAACTAAATATTAAAAGAAGGAAGGAAAGACCAATTGGGATGGAGGAAAGGAGAAAAGAAGGAAAGGAAAGAAAAAAATATGTACATATATGTAAATCTATCTATGTATCTATATACACACAATATACCTAAGAAAATTATACTGTTCATTTGTATTAGCCCATTGAAAATAATGTGTGTGCTTACACTGTTTCATTAAATTCCATGCCTCTATTTTGTAAACTTAGCAACTACTTTGAAGATAAAAATATGCAATATAATAATGATTGTTAATTTCCTATTTCTTGTTTTGAATTCTATACTTTTTTATTTTTTCCTCTTTAAAATAAAAAAAAAACATACAAATAGTCAGACAATTTAGACCTCCCACACCAAAAGACCAAATATAATTGGAATTCTAAATGAATATATTTTTCTTAGATGAAGAAATACAAAAGGTCAATAAAATAAGAAGAAATGTTTCCACATTGCCTGCGACTTGAGCAAGGCTATTTTAAAAATCAGTGTGATGTCCTCTCATTATAGAAAGAATGGTTACTATCTGGAAATCAAACATTAACAACTGCTGGTGAGACTGAGGGAGAACGGAAACCTTCTCAGATATTGGTGGGGCTGTGAGCTGATAAAACCACTACGTTTAAACCGTATGCTTTAAGGTCATCATACCGCAGTATGATGTATGTGACACGTGTGCATTTTACCGCAGCACTCTTCATAGTATCAAAATCCTAGATAATCAATATGTTTGTCAATAAATGAATAAGTCAGCAGGTCATCCTCCACAAAACTGGAAGCATACTTCATGTTTCATCTGTAGTTCATGCCAAACATTTACAGATACTAGAGTCAATATGATTTAGTAAAAAATTTAAATACATTACCCACCAACATTCTTGAATCCATTCCCATGCATTTCTCTTCTATTGGATAATATGTATGTTATATTTTTGCAAGTTCACTGATTCTCATTTAATCATTTTATATAGCTTTCAGTAGAGAGCTGATATTGGGTATGAAATAAATCTCTGCTAGAGCACTCTCTTAATAATCTATGCAAAAGTCACTTGTGCTCAATAATTATCTCTCTGTAAAATTTGAAATTCCTTTGTATATATTGTATCGATCACTGTGACCTTCCTGATAGAATAAAATGTTGTCATTGGTACTTTCTATCAAATATAAGAGTGAAGATGCTGATTAATGAAAGAAATTATGAACGGAGAACATGCACATGTATCTCTACAATGCAAGAGAGCCATTCATAGTTTTGATACGGAAACTGTTCATTCTAAAGGAAGGATACATAGATATCCTTGAGGACACTGCGAATACCTGTACACAAGCCACCTGTCATCACGACTGCAAGAGTGAGGGATCAACACAAGCTTTAGATGTCTGAGAAGCAGCCCATTAGGGATTCTTCTTGATGAAAGCACCCAAAACACATCCTCCAAATGCTATGCATACTCACATATTTAAGATACCTTAGTTTGAGCATGGGAGACCACCAGTTTTCATATTACACTGAAATGAGTTTGTTTTCAATCTGTCTGTTTCAGGAGGACACAAGTAAAGAAAACTGAGGAAATAAAAAGCTGTAACTATTAAAAAGTTAAAGTAAAATAGAACTAGGTCTGAATAATTTACCGAGGAATAACCAATGAATCATTTCTTTTAGTCTGATTTTAAGATGATTTCATACACATAGGACAGAATACATGTTTGCATAATTATTAAATAGAAACTGGAAATACTTGTAAAATAAGTGATATTAATTTTCTGAGAAGAAATTTAAAAATATTTGGCATATCCAAAATTATGTGATTAGAATTTTCAAAATTTTTACTCTTGAAATAACATAAAGATGGGAAGATGAAATGAAAAAAAGATAATAACACCAAAGCTATGCAAAAGTCATGGGAGGTTGTGTGAAGGGAAGAGAAAATAAGGAATGATCACATAAAAATATTTCAAAGAATTAAAGATAGATGGAACCACAGTGGACCACTAATCTGCAATACAGAAAGACAAATTTGACTCATTTGTGGAAAAATAAATGTACTTGAAACCAAAATATTAGATGAAATAAAAGAGATACACTAGAATAATATCATAAGTTTTGTGTTGCACGAGCCTCACAGAGTATTCTATGATTTGGGGGCTTACGGTGTCCTGCGCACTGTTGCCATGTGTAATAGAATGGAAGAAAACCTTGCAATTTTCAGAAATGTGTATGCAAAATTCATAAATCTAATAAAACAAAACTACTAAGCACATAGCATTACAGACAACACAAACCGTGATATTATTTTTAAAAATGTTTTGACTTTATCCATTAAATACAAAGGGAAAGGTCAATGTAAGAAGTAAACCTGAGGCCCGGGATATAACTCAGCGGCGGAGCACCTGACTGGCAAGCTTAAGGTCCTGAGTCCTATTACCAGTACCAGAAAAAAAAAGACATTTATATTCCATGTGATATTACAGTGTATAAATTTTCAAAGCAACAACGTTCAAAAATATTGCTTCCAAAATATTTGGTAATCAACATATTAATTTTCAGAAAGGATGTAATATGTCATAGAATTAATTATGACACAAAGCTAAGAATACAATTGGAAATTATAAAACAATATACATAAAAGACATTATAGAAAGAAAACTATAAATTACTGAAGAGTTTAAATTTGAAAAACAAAACAAAACAAAACAAAAAACAGAGGTAGATCATGGGGCCAAGGAAAACTTTCTATGATGAAGGAAATGCTGTATGTACTCTTGATTACATGCTATCAGATGCAAGCAGGTCAGACCATAAACAAGAACATTAGTATAGAGAATTTAACATGCAAAAATTTAGTGCAAAAACATAACTGCATAATAAAGTGTAACAGAAATTTTTTTGTAATTGCCAAAATATACCTTACACTTGAAGAAAGCAACTGCGTGATATCGAATCAAAAGAGACATGAAAAGAGGTCAAAATAATCAAAATTAGGAATTGAGAGTGGAGAGGAATCTGCTGATGAAATAGATTTTAAAGAGCAGGAGACAGTGCTCTCATATGAAAGTGTCAAAATTTGCTTTTTGAGAAAGTTAGACTCACATTTAATATTCAGGGAGAATTCCCCCAAAATCAAGTGTGCACAAACTAGAGATTTCTAGATTCTGAGGCAGGTTCCCCAGGCAGGAACTCACTCACGCTTCTGGCAAAGTTGTGAACGCTTCAGTTCCTGATTCTCTGGGAAAATGCAGGCTCTGCTTGGCTTCCCTTTGTATAGAAGAAACCACTAAATAGACCTGATCAGTGCAACCTGGCAGGGCATGCACCCTGATTGCACACACCTGACCCTCATCAGGGCCCACTGTTTGAGCACACACTGTCACTTTGGTTTTATTGTCCACACAAGAATAAAGATACACATGTCACAGAAAATGGAGAGCAAACAAGAAAGACCATGATGAATTGAAACCCCCAAATTTATTCAGTCTACTACTTATAAACAAAAATTATTAAGTGTTTTCTATGTTTTAGGAAACATTTTACATTTTCAAAATATAGTCAGAAACCTTGCACCTGGTAATAAGTAGACAGTTAAATGCAAATTGAAGGAGGACAGAGATCCAGAGCCCTTGAGCTCTGTCTCACAGAACACACTGATATATAGTGCTGATCAGGCAACTGAACTGTGATTAGACACAGGAGGCCCACATCATGAGGAGCTGTTGAAGGTGCAGATTATCACTTATTTCAGCTGTATCCAATTGATGTATTGAGTGATGAAGTTTTGATCTCTTTGTTTTCTATGCCCCTGTTCTACAGTGCTGACGTACAGGTTTTAGCTTAACTAAGTTTTTGGTACAATTCAGATATGCATAATGACCACCTTCTCCATGGGGAACTTGTACCTGAGCATCGTACATCTTTCTTCTTTTTTCTTATTCAGCTCCCCTCCCTTCAACCCCTCTTTCCCTCTGTATTCCCAAAGATTTCTTTCCATTTTCTCATTTTGGCAAATTGTTTTCCTTTCCTCCTCCCCCAATTCCCTTCTCTTTTACAACATAAAGAGCGAATATCTGGATCATATAGAGAACTGAATACAAGGATTCATTACTGCTATTGTGGCTGACCTCTCAGGACCTGGATGGGGTATGGCAGGTCTCAGATTCTGAATTCAAATTCATTTGTAGTGCCTCATTCCAAGAAATCTGCTACATATATCTGATGTAAAATTTCCCTTCAACAGGTGACAAAGTGGGCATAGCATAGAGTAAAATTTAGTAACTATTCAAATGAAGAAGAAGAATAAATATGAAGAAGTCTTCAAATATGTACAACTTAAGTAAATAATTACAAAATACAGCGTTGCTGTGATGGGAAGATATGGTAAATATACTTAGTTTTCCTCCAGGATATAAATGGAGACACAGAAGCCTAAGGGGTCAGCACGGAGCAAGGAGGATGAACTCAAGGGACTGGGGTTGTGGCGAGGCCAGGTTTGGGAGGCAGAATCAGACGTGGGGAAATCAGATGCTTTGAAATGAGTTGAAGCAAACACAAGGAAGCAGAGATTTAGTGAGATAGAGGGAGAAGGATGGGTGAGAGGGAGAGGGCAGAGTGTAGCAATTGCAATACATTTAAAAAAGCAGCAATCCGAGGAGAATTGTAATGAAACACTGAGCACCAGCAGAGAGAATTCAGCCAAGGCAGAGCTAGCATTCATTTGAGAATGGGAAGTGGTCAGACAAGGCTCCATTCTGAGTGGCTGCAGGGACTGTCACTCACACACAGGGAGGACTTGAGCAGAGGTCAGTGGATGCTCCTGGGTTACCAGGGTTTGGCGACCTGAGAGGCTGTATGGAAACCGAAGAAGAAGTTGGCAGAATGCTTTGGGTTTGGTGGATAAACTGAAAACAGCACCTCGATGAAGGAGCTGCAGAGAACCATTCTGAGAGGAATACAGTGCAGGCAACGAAGGATTCAAGGGTGCAATGGCTCAGATGAACATCATGGAGTTTGAGTCACTCATGGTCCACCTTTCCCTGTGTCCCCTGGAGAGATCCTACTTTACTGCATCTGTGCTTGAGTCCTAAGAAGAACTACAATCCCTTTCTCTGTCTGCAGTGCCCAGCAGCCGCTTGGATATAATCAGTGTCTGGTCTGAGGAGCAGGAAGTGTCTGTGTGCAGAGCACAGCCCTGCAGCCCTCTGAGCAGCTACACCACAGTCAGGCAGCAGCAGGAGGCAGCTCTGGAAAACAGAGGCAGTGACCCGGCAGGCTGAGTAACCCAGTTGGGAGGTGGTACAACCAGCACCTCCTGGTGGTGACCACAGTGGGTGAGCAATAGTTTATAGCAGCCTGCAACGGTTCTGGTGTTTCTGCACTATCAATGTAATGTCACCGTTTTCCTGTCTGTATTTGCTTATTTCAGTTATGTATACCTCAATCTTTGTTTACTCTGCCAAAGTTATGTCAATTTTAAGTTTTCATGAAATATACTTTCCAGTTTCTTGTTCAGTAGTGTCTGTGTACTAAATTCTATTTCTACCACAACTTTCAGTGCTTATGTTCTGCTCCAAATTTTCACTGTGCTTCCTTGTTTCACTTGCAGGTGCTTGAGATGCACCCTTAGGTTCAGGTGAAATCAGTCCTTTGTTATGATGGATGCACTTATTGCTGTAGCCTTCCTCTCTGCATACCATTTATGTGTCCTGTAAGTAAAAGATTATAAACTCCAGTGTTTGAACTGGTGACCGAAAAACAATAAATTGAGAGAAGTCAAGGGGAGGAGAGAACCTTGAGAAAATCCCAAATAGTGAAAAGAAGGAGACCAGAACAAAAGCAGAGGTTGAATGCTGAAATAATTGTTAGGTGGTGTAAGCCTGCAGTTTCTGTCAGTCAGGAGGCTGAGGCAGGAAGACCTCTATAATAATTTTAAAAATCTACAAAGACATGGAGTGAAAAATGAGAAAAAGATTAAGTAAAACACTTTGTTTTAGAAGAAGAAAGAATAAGAGCAGGTAAGAAGGAAGTAAAAAGTCATGAAGCATAAAACTACATGTGAAAAACAGAGAAGAGGCAGGAAGTGGAGGCACAGATTCCCTAAGGAGGCTCCCTGTGCAGTTCCTCAGGCGGGGACTTGGGGAGCATTCAGCTTCCTCCTCCTGGTACTACTGAGTCACTGAGTGGCCATTGTTGTTTCTGGGCCTCTGTTTTGTGACCCGGATCTGGAGTAAGCAGCCAGTGGCTCTTTCTTCAGAGTGCTGAACCCTTTAGTTCTGCCTCTGTGGGAAATGCTCTCTCTGCTGACTTCTCTGTGCATCACAGAAAGGCAGTCAGAAAACTCACTCAGGAGATGCATCCTCTAGCAGAGTAACCACAGCTTCTCCGGCTCCTGTTGGGGACACAGCTTGTTTGCTTTGCTGGGATTTTGCCTATAACTGGAAAGCTATAATCCTCTCATTAATTTTCAGAACAAAGAGGCAGGTCCTTTGGTGAAAGGAAATTAGAAAGATTCATTTAGGGAGTTAATCATTCACAAAATATCCTGAGTGCATTCTGTGGATTAGGAAGCTTCCTAGGCCTTGACAAGCAGTGAGAAACCCACACATGGGAATCTATGGACACAAGGCCAAAATTGCACAGGAGAAAACAGCAATGAAAATAAAATATAAAAAGTACAAAATTCACAATAAAATAATGTGATTACTAAAGGAATTGCTACTGCAACATGGGAAGAAGAGCTAGGCCAGTGTTTACATTGTTCTTTTCAGCCAACATTAAGAATTTATTAATAATCAAAATAAATGTGAATCCAATATTTTATCTTTGGTCAGTGAAAACATGAGCACGATTCCCACAGAGCCCCATGTAGTAAACTGTTTCATTGCTCTCTCATTGCCCCCTCTGGCACAGGGTTGATTGGACTTCTCTGCAGAGATCCTGCTTGGATTAACATTTCTGGATCTGAGGGGGGAACAACCCTGTCAGGGAACACAGAAGCTTTCGACTATATGTGAAGTTTATTTGATCATTCCTGAAAAATACCTGAAATCTTTGAGGTCTTGAATATCAGTTCTTTTTCACAAGATTGAGAACACTACTTCAAATCTTTGTTATATCCTTTGATTTCCTCACCTCCTATTTTGGTCCCTGTTCATCAGATGGTTACAGTTTTGTTTTGCATTTTGGTACCGGGAATTAAACTCAGGACCTCACACTTTCCAGGCAGGTCATGTGCAGCTGAGCTGTACCCCAGGCCGATCACCTGGCTTTTGATCTCGTGTGCAAGTACAATTATACACAATTTAAATTTTGACATTCAGTTTGACAAGGAATAATGTAAAAGTGTTCTAGTCCTGACATTCACATGATTGTACTTTCAAAATATGTACAAATCTTTTGTACTATGAATTATATACACATTTTGCTATTCATAAAACATGTGTGCACACTTCTGGGCAGTGAAACCCAGGTTTCTCACCTGAGTCTTCATCGTATCACCTACACCCATCTATAGAGTCTATTATTCATCCCTCAAGCTGCTTCATGTGACAAACCTCAGTGGAATCTGAACCTAACTTCACAGGCATTCATGCAGAAATCCTGGTCATCACTTGGGGAATCTCTGTTCAGTGATAGTTATATTTAGTTTTAGTATTGTGCTTAAAAAGGGTCCTTTCCATCTGTTTTGTTACATACCAAAGGAGAAAGTTCCTTGATGCCAGAAGGACATCTCTGCAACCATAGGTAGTGATAAGTTTTCATGACAGACTGATACACACACAGGTTCCCAAGATCCTGTTATATCTCCCAAATAAGGATCATGTTAGAAATTTTCAAAATTTAAAATTGTCTTTATTATTTTGAAATAAAACTCTTTATTCACAGACATGATCATCTATATACAAAGCAGGCATATTTAAAAATCTACTAGAACTATTTGAGTACTTAGTTTATCAAAGTTGTACAACACAAGGTCAATGTATAAAACAAATCTGTATTAAATGTACAGTGCTAGGATTTGATGCCAAGTACATAGAGCCCTCACAACACTAGCTGTGAGGTGTTCTTTCCATTTCCAAGGTGTTTAAATGCAGAGGCAGAGCATGATATCTTGATCTTAAGGGAGACACAATGCTTGGGCAGAATAAGCTTCTGGAAAGCTTTCTACATCCACATGTGGCCAGAGAAAATGTTCAGTGGATGGAAACCACACCATGTGTGTCTGCTCCTCAACAGTACCAGAAAAATAGTACCTAGGCTGATTGGAGAATGTGGTACTCACTCTTGCTGGCAGAGAAGTCCTGTAAGCTGTGTGCCTGGCGCATTAATACTCCATAAATACTTGCAAGTTGTCCTGCTGCCTACAGGATCTGAAATTACCACAAACCTAGTCTCACAGCATTAATCAAGAAAAAAAAAAGCCCTGCAAGCACCAGGCTTTTTCCAGCAAATTTTGGGCAGCGCCCAGGATTCAGCAGGGTCTAAATTGATGGGTGTTTTTAACTTTACAAACCTTTTCCCAGATTTAGTATGGGAAAATTTTCTCAATGCAAAAGGTCATTAATTCCCCTTCGTGAAAGCAGATATTATTGCTGACAAAAATTCTGTCAGTTTTCCTGTATTTGCTACCTTTGGAATCAACACCAAAGAATACACAATGTTCTGAGGTGTGTCTAACAGGAATACAATGCAGTTCTGATGATGATCACTATGCATATCTCAGAGCAGTGCCAATTTGCTCAGCATAATATTCAGGTGAAGCATAAATGTGGGGCTTCTTGTCAGTAATCTGTCTTTCCAGCATGACACTTGTTAATATAACACAGGTGATCCAAGTGCAAAACAAATGCTGATAACTAGTTAATTAAATATTGTTTCTGGAAAAATACAGTGCTTTCTACGTCTTGAAGTCCTAGAATTTACAAATAATGGTCAAAATATCAAAATCCATTGCAAATCCCTACATTCATATTTTTATGAAGTCATGAAGCATATGAATACCAAATTCCCAAAGATCATAGTCTCATAACAATAATGTAGGCAATATGAACACAGACCACACAACATTATCATGCATATTTGGTCATGTAGCAGAGGACATACACTTAAACACTAGAAGATATGTATCCATGAAGGCTAAAAGAGCATATGAACCCAGAATGCAAGCTAATGTGGCTCAAAAAATGTAAGAAGAGCCTGCGATGTCCCAGGAAATGTGCCAATAATCCAAGCTTCATCCATGGATGAAGCAGCACCATGTATGTGTAACTGCAGGCAATACAACCCTAGACAGGCAAAGTCAAGATTGTTCTATTTTGTATATGGTCAGTCACATCATAAAAGCACAAAAGAATGACATAACCATTTCTCAAAGTGAAAACAATGTTATCATTCATCTCCAGTGTGAGTCCTCTTGTGCTGTCCAACATAAAGATATTGGCACTAGGCTTTTGCATAAAAATGAAATTTCTACGGTTTTTAGCTTTGTGATTTCTCTGATTGAAAATTACCTCACAGACTACAATTTTTCCAGAGAGTTGACATTCACAAACCTTCTCTCTAATGTGTGTTTTCTCATGTGTACTTCTGGAAGAAAATAAAGTAAAAGCTTTCTCACACAGATGGCGTTCATATGACTTCTCTCTTCTGTATGTTCTCTCATACCTGCTAAGTTGAGAAAACTGCAGGCTGTTCTGGGGGTGTCGTCAATATATTGTCCCTGCTGTGTGTTCTCTCATGCTTAGTAAGGTGAGATGATTGAGTGAAGTTCTTCCCACGTAGAGCACATTCATATAGTTCCTTTCCTGTGTGTGTTATCTTATGTATATTAAGGTGAGAGGATTGAGAGTGGGTATTCCCACAAAGCTGACATTCATATAGCTTCTCTCCAGTGTGCGTTCTCTTATGATTTTTAAGGGTATTAGAATGAGCAAAAGCTTTGTTACACACATGACATTCATAGGGTTTCTCTCCTGTGTGTGTTCTCTTATGATTTTTAAGGACATTAGAATGAGAAAAAGCTTTTTGACACAGCTGACATTCATATGGTTTCTCTCCTGTGTGTGTTCTCTTATGAATTTTAAGGGTATTAGAATAAGCAAAGGCTTTTTGACACAGCTGACATTCATATGGTTTCTCTCCTGTGTGTGTTCTCTCATGTGTACTAAGGGTAGATGACTGAGAGAAGGCCTTCCCACATAGATGACATTCATATGGCTTCTCGCCTGTGTGTGTTCTCTCATGTATACTAAGGGTAGATAACTGAGAGAAGGCCTTCCCACACAGATGACATTCATACGGCTTCTCTCCTGTGTGTGTTCTCTCATGTATACCAAGGGCAGATAACTGAGAGAAGGCCTTCCCACATAGATGACATTCATATGGCTTCTCTCCTGTGTGTGTTCTCCCATGTACACTAAGGTTAGATAACTGAGAGAAGGCCTTCCCACACAGATGACATTCATATGGTTTCTCTCCTGTGTGTGTTCTCTTATGACTTTTAAGGGTATTAGAATGTGCAAAAGCTTTTTGACACACATCACATTCATAAGGTTTCTCTCCTGTGTGTGTTCTCTCATGTTTACTAAGGTTACCTAAAAGAGAGAAGACCTTCCCACAGAGATGACATTCATACGGCTTCTCCCCTGTGTGTGTTCTCTTATGATTCTTAAGAGTATTAGAATGAGCAAAAGTTTTTTGACACACATCACATTTATATGGCTTCTCTCCTGTGTGTGTTCTCTCATGTATACTAAGGTTACATAACTGGGAGAAGGTCTTCCCACATAGATGGCATTCATAAGGTTTGTTCCCTGTGTGTGTTCTCATATGATTTTTCAGGCTCTGTGAATTTTTCAATCTTTTCCCACAAAGATGACATTTATAATGTTTTTCACCAGCTTCTGTTCTCAGATGCCGGTAAAATTTAGAAGATTGATTGAAGATTTTTTCTAGTACACAACATTCATTTCCAAAGATAGTCATTTTCCGTCTTCCCAATGCAGAAGGATATGTCAAGGTTTTCCCACACAGATTTCCTTCAAAATGTATCTGCTTGCCCTGAGTGTTCTCCTGCAGTTTAAGTTAGAAACATTAGTTTATGTTTTAATAAATGAATTTCATACACTTTAGGAAATATAAGTTCAGAGCTTATAGTATAGCATTTCTTAAGTACATAACATTTATTTGTCCCATTTGACTATAAGTCATAGCGCTTTTCCTGAGGCATTAGTGGAGCTAAGAGTGTTTCTCATGTTGATTATATGCATCATTTCTGTGTCAATGAAATATACCATTGTCTCTTCATGTATGAATTCTCATTAAGGAATTGTTCACACTGTATATATACAATGTTAATGTAGATTATGATATAAGAAATGTATGAAGTCATACTAGTCAGCTAAATTTTTAGTTATTACAATTGATTGGTGCTTGTCTCTATGACATATATGTTTTCAAGGAAATCAACGTTGTATATTATATGCTAATACATCTTCATACATTATATTCACTAATTTTAATTCTAGATTAATAGGTTAATTCTAGAAAAATGAGTTATTTGTTACTTACTACTCACATTATTCAGTTCCTGATAAGAAAGGGTTTTTTTTTTCTTCAGTATTATCTCTAAATGATGACTAGGTTAATACTGATGATTCAAAGTGTCTCAGCATTTAGGTGAAACTGTACATTTTTTTGTTAATCTCACACATCATACTCCAGAACTAATGTTACATTGTAAATAATCTCCAGATACCCTGACCGTATGATTTACAGATCTTTTTCTTATCTCGCACAATGGAATCATACTGACAACCAAACTTTTCTCATTGAAAGATCTTTCCTATCTATGCAAGTTTTCATATATCTAAAACTTACCAAGGGCTTGATGGTGTGTGTTTTATTCTTATTCATAATTTGAATGTTTTTCATTTCCTCTCCTTCATCTGTGCTCATTCTTTCTGTAATAATTATGAAAATAAATAATTAAAATAAAGTTAATAAAATGAATATGATAAACCCCATAAAGTGCCATGTATCTGATGCTTTGTAAAGGACATTTATGTGCATGTAACAGTAAAATTTCCAGAATTCAATAAATGATAGAAATTGTACAAATACCTTCATTAAATTTTGAGTTCTCAGTAGTTTATACCAGAAATCATCTTGGAAATGTAAACTACACAGTACCTGATGATAATGGGAACATGATGTACCTCAAAATTTTGGACATAGTGATTGTGGTTATAAAATGTAATGCTGTATCTACAATTTAAAATTTTATACATCTAAAATATGTCCAGGAAAATAATGTTCCATATCAAATATAGAACTATAATAAACCAAAGAAATCTCAACCTAAATAATAAGATCAGAGATGACTTTACTGAATTATATGAGAACTGAAAAATATAAAGGATATAATATTTTATGTTTAAAATATTATTTTATTCTGTTACTGCATGTTTCCTCTATGTGAAGGTGACATTTATCTTGGGAGTGAATTACCATACAAAATATACTTCATTTCTTTTTTTGTTTTTGTTTTTCTTCCAGTACAGTGAATCGAACTCATGACCTTGTGCTTGCCAGGCAGTTGCTGTGTTGCTGAGCTAAATCCCCAGCCCCTTACCTCATTTCTTTTTAATGCCCTTTCTTTCCATCTCCTTCCCCATCTTTAAATCCCCTTTCCTCATCTTTAAATCCCCTTTCCCCATTTCCTTATTCATTTTTTGTTGATAGTAACATTCTTCAATCATGTTTTTAACATGTACTGCTTATATTCATTGTGGGAGTTCTGAAACTGTACATGGCATGTGGTAAATACCTACTGAGCCACCACTTTACCCTCCTCTCTGTCACTTGGACCATGTCACATATGTGAGTGAGCTATGCCATTTCTTTTGCTTTATCCAGTTTTATTTTTCTCTTTATTCTGAGTTTACATTACTCAAGTGAGAAATATCATGCAGTGTTTAAGTTCTGTTTCTGATTTAATTCGCTCAGTATTGTACTTCCCAGGAAAATCCATTTTGCTTCAAATATCTCAAATTCATCAATCTTTACAGGGGAGAAGTATCACATTGTGTACTGACACCACATTCTCTGGATATTGGCAATTGTTGATGGAGATAAAGTTTGATTCCTGGATTTAGCTATTATGAATTGTGCTGCCATAAACATTGGTATGCATATATGACTGTTATATGATGTATGAAGCATTCTTGGAAAAGTACTTCAAATGGGAAACACGGATCACATGGAATTTCTAGTTTCACTTCTTTGAGAACTATGCATACTTAGAAGTTTACTTTCTACCCACAATTTAGCTATGTGCCTTTTTCATCGTGGTCAGGGCAGTACACATTACTCTTTCACTTGGTCAAGATTACCACTCTTTCTGGTATAAGGAACCTTCATGCTGTTCTAGTTTGTACTTCTCTCATGGTGAGAGATGAGAAATTTTTCATGTGTTTTGGCCCATTGTAATTTTTCTGATATGTATTGCTTCATGCCTCTTGCCCCTTTCTTGATTGAGACTTTTAATACAGCTGATCTAATTTTTTCAGTCTTTGTATTTTTCACATTATAGTCTTTCATATAATGAATAGCTGGAAAAATGTTTCCCATTCCTTATGGGGTCTTCTTACTGGACTGATTCATTTGCTCTGAAGAAGCATTTGAATTTTATATAGTGCCATTTGCATGACTTTAAATTTTCTGTGCCATTCGTGTCCAGTTCAAGAAGAATTTACCTATACGTATAGCTTTAAGTGTCTTCCCTATTGAAGCTTAAAGAGGTTCAGTGCTTCCACTTGAGTGTTCAACTATTTAATGTATTTTGAGTTTGTCTTATTACATCATGAAATGTAATAATCATCTGCAAATAGACAACCTCTAAGCAAGTCTCCAGTCATCACTTATCGAGGACGGGTCTTGCCTCCAGAAGGTGTTTTTGCCCTGTTGCAGATGAACAAAGAGCTGAAAGTGTCTGTACCTGTTTCTGTATCCTCCATTCTGTTCCAGCGGAGGACACAATTTTCTAGTACATGTAATTTCTATCAATTTTGCTTTATAAACAACATCAATTTAAGAACTGAGATGGCTCCTGCCTCTCTTGTTGCTCAGGATTTCTTTTGCTCTTTTGGGTCTGTTTTGGGTCTATATGAATTTCAGGAGTTATTTATTACTTATTTATCTAATTCTATGGGGAATATTCTTAGTACAATATTTCAGAAATATGATTCTGTCCACAATTCAGAGAAAATGGTAATATTTATGTGCTCTCGTAAGTGTTACATGATTGTTTTTCATCCAAATGAGAGTTCATAAACCAAGCATAATATCTGTCAAATGTTTGAGTGCCCAACAAATTGCTCACAAAGAAAAGTATTCACAAACCAAAGTACTAATGAATTTTGATGGGTATGGTTTGAATCCTCATACTTGTATTTGAGAGTAGGCACGTTTTGATAATGCTTGTGCTGCTTATCAAGGACCATACACATCAGCCTGGATCTCCTCTATCTTAAAACATCAATCTCATTTTTACCTGGGGTCTGGTTTGGAGGAAAATCTTTTTGTTCTAGAATGCATAGAATTTCTCTTTCAGCTCTGTTGAAAATTACATCTGGTTTGCCGCATTCTTGTCCTGTCCAGAAGAAAATAGCAATGTGGACTATTAAGGTCACAAGAATAAACTTTTATTCGTTATCACACAGTCTAAGGGAGTCTTCCTAGGATAAATAAGATGAATGCAGATAAAGAGCCCAGGCAACCACAGTGGAAATCAGTGTGGACATTCCTCAAAAAACTTAGGATTAGAAGTTCCATTTAACCCAGACATTCCTCTTCTGCTTATTTTCCCAGAAGAAGTAAAAACATACCTCAGCTATATATGTGCACCATGTGCATAGTAGCACAATTTGTTCTAGCAAAATTTTGGAAACAACCCAAATGCCCAACAACTAAGGAGTAGATAAGAAAAATGTGATATTTTTATACGGTAGAATATTACTCAGCTATAATGAAAAATAAACTCAAGCCTTTTAGAGGTAATGGATGCAACAGAGACCATATACATAAGTGAAATAAATCAGTCCCACACCTGGAAACACTGTAAAGTCTCCCTAGTGTGAGAACATTAAAAAGCAAATAAAACTGGAAGGTACAACAGATATTGAAAAAGGGAAAGAAACTGTTTAAAAGGAAAGAACAACTGGGATCAGGGAAAGAAGAAAAGAAAGAGAAAAGAAAACTGAAGAGAAATATACATATCTACACACACATAATATAGTTAAGATAATTGTACTACTAATTTCTATTGATTTTCTGAAAGGAACAGTTCTTGTTTAATTGTTTGATCAATCTTGCATAGCTATATCTGGTAACTGGAGCAAGAACTTAGAAGAAAACAATAAGTAATACAACAACCACTGATGATTTCCTATCATCTACTTTTGAAATTCTGTATCATTTACACAATTCTGGGGTTCTTTTGCTTTGTGTGCATTTTTGTTATTTGATATTTTCTTTTCTCTTTAATATAATAATAAAACACCTCTGCAATGTGTTAAGAAGGAACATATTGTAGGTCTTTTATTAAGTTAGGAGAAAATCAACACTGTATGCCCAAGCTGTAGAGTGCTCAGGACAGTTGCGCTCCTCTGTGAATTTAAAGATAAGATAGAATTATCAGTCTTTCTAAAAGGATAGGCTTAAACCATCTGGGACAGAATGAATGCACTATGAGATAAAAGCTAAGAAGAAATACACCAGACAAACAAGCTTAAATATCGCATGAATGTGGCTCTTCTTTTAGAAAACCAAAATATAAATAAAGACAAAAACAGGATCATGAGAAATAGGAAGATACATCTTTTGCAAAATGTAATGGGAACCCAGAGTTGGGAGTGAGGAGAGAATAAGGATCTGAGATGAGTTCTATACAAGCACCGATTCTCCACAGGAATATAACCACGTATTGCAATAATGTGCTATTAAAACTGCAAAAATATAAAGAGCTCAAGATGCGCTCTAAAAGTGTGTTCACAAGGAGGTTGTAAACGCCTGCATGGTACAGTGAATATAACTTCAAATAGCCTAAAACAGAAGCTCCTCAAATATACACAGTCATTCTATTTTCACATCTTTCACATGCCTCATCATAATGTACAGAATATTACACTCATGTATATAGTAAGTGATATATTTATAAAGTTCCTCAATTTTAGTTTTCAGATTTGGTGAGCATTTGGAGATTTAACGACATTAAGTCATGAAATAATTTTATTTTATTTATTTTGCTTTATTTTCTGTTTGTTTTTTTGCTTTTCATCCGGTACCAGGAATCGAACTCATGACCTTGCTCTTGCCAGGCAGGCGCTGTGCCACTGAGCTAAATCCCCAGTCCACATGAAATAATTTTAAAGACTATCTTAGGGAGTGTAATGTATTTAATTTAAATGGAATTATCTTTGACATAGTTGTCATATATATGAACGAAACAGAACAGAGATTGAACAGGACGAGAAGTATGTACTCTAGAAAATGATAGAATTATTATGTATAGCATTGAACGTAGGTATATTCATATGTAGAGAGAAACTTGAATAAAAAAGACTCACCAAGAGATGCCAGGTTACCGATGTTTTCCAGCATCACATCTCTATACAGCTTTCGCTGGGGCGTGTCCAGTAGGGCCCATTCATCTGGGGTGAAGTTGATGGTCACGTCTTCAATGGTGATTGATTCCTACACACACATACACATTTCAGTTTAGACAGAGAAGTAGTGAAAACGTCTGAGTAAGTGAACTGAGAAGACAGTACTGAAATAGAGGAGAAACAGCACATATGGAGAAGCGAAGCTGTTTAGGGCAATAGTCCATTCACTGTTAGCACCAGACAGGGACCTAACTTCAGAGACCCACCCTGAAAGACAAATACTATAGAATGATACACTTCTTAGTGCACAGAGTTTTACATGAAATGTGATATAAAAAACGTGGTCAACTTCTCATAAATATATACTATCTTCATTCTGCACATTATTATAAAATTTAGCCTTGAAATAATGAACCAAAGGATATATCTTAATTATTTAAAGGAAGTTTAAATACACATCACAGTGAAACTTACTGCAATGTTTTGCCATTTTTGTACCCCAGTTATTGTTTATTCATCTCCATGCATCTATCAGATAGCCTTTATTTATTGAATGGTTGTATATTGTGTTGAGAATGTTGAAAGATCCAATATTTTCCCTATCTAAATGACAAATATTTTAAGTTATATTTATATTACTTGTTAAAAGTACCAGCAACACTGCAGGCTATTGATTCCATCTCTGAAAACAGGATAATTGTCCTATATCATAACATCAGATGTTACACACCACTCAACTCAGGAGAATGACGCACCAATGCAGACTCTTAGGCTGTAGTGGCAAAAGCTTCTATGATTTACCGTGAGGACTACTGTATCCTGAGCATTCCTGATCTCTGAACACGCTCAGCAGTTTCTACAATTTCTAAGCAGTGCCCTGACATTTTGATCTTTCAATTGGATTCCATACCCTTCTCCATGTCTTAATAAATCCTCCTTCAGGTACTGTATATCCAGTTTTTTAAAAAAATTATCAGTGTTATTCTACAATTAAATACAAAATTCAGCCATTTGTAAGGAAATAGATAAACCTTATGATGATAAAATTCATTGAAATAAACTGGGCAGAAAGATTAAAACTCACTGGGATGATCTTACATGATAATCTCCAAGTCAAAATAAAAAGAAAAGGAATGACAGATGATGAGAAATAGTGAAATTCTTCCTTTGATAAAATCAGGGAACCCAGGAAAGGAGGGAGGGCAAAGTGGTGGAAGAAGACACTGAAAACATGAAGATGTCTCATGGACAATTATCAACTGCACACAAGGAATGTATTCATAATGTTCTGCAAACACTGCAACAATACAAACTTCCTGAAAAGTATCCCTTTCTTCCATTTTCTCATTTTCATTTTTCTTGTTCTTCCTTATGTGTCCTTAGGTGTCTACCATCAAATATGCTAGTGACCTTATTGGTGAATGCTATCCAGCTATCAAATATGAAATTTGGTTAATTAACTTTTTTTAATCCAGTATACTACCCCGAATTTTCCCTCATTTAACCTTGTCTCAATACTTTAATATTTTCACTTGGATTACTTAAAAGCTATTGTTTATCACAGAAATTCCATTACATTGTTAACCTTTACAAATGAAATTTAAAACACACGTGTAGCAATTCTCAGAGGACATTTTCACCAAGATTTTTATGTACGTGGCAGTTTGTTGGACTACTAATTGTCTGGAAAATAACCACCTCTACTTGGAGAATATAAAGTAATTGCAGAAGCCAAAAATAACATGTATTAATCTCTCGATGTCTTAATAAATGATTATTAAAATATTTATATATGGAATGTCTTTTCTTAAATCATGATTATCTTTTTCGGTGAGCTCTTTATAAATATGTATGCCTGGCTAATCTTACTTAATGTTCTGGTCTCAAGGTGCATCTGATTTTCTACAAATGACACAAGCTTATTCTTCATTTTGCAGCATAGTCCTTTTTAGGTGTATCTTTTAAGAGATAAGATAGGTTAAAAATGATTTCTCAGTTCAAGTCTTCCTAAACTGTTTTAATTACCCTTCAGCAGGGCACAACCTCTTTAAAAATCTTTTTCATGCTGTAGATCACACAAGGAGATGAAGTATGCTGTAATATTTTGCTAGTTTTGTTCACCTGCAGTGCCTGCCCTCCCCATATTGCTAACAGTATCGGGGTGACTAGCATGGGAATGAGACAGTTAGTCCAAACTATTCCTTGAGCTGAATAAGAGAGAAAAATATTTGACATGCTTTTTGTACTGACAGAAACATAGTGTGTGTTATGATTTGTGACTGCATGACCCCAAATACTCATGCAGTCCTGGGTCGGGATTTTAGAGTTAATGATCGATCCGTGATCCAATGCTGGGATTATGGGTGTGAGTGCTTCTCCCACCCTGGGGTGGGCAGTCTGCATATGTGAGGGAGAGAAAGAGGCTGTTTGTGGCCACTGTACTCCCTTTTGCTCTCCTTGCTTTGCTGTTTGGCTGCCATGAACTGTTGCCCTTGGAGAAAGCAAAACATGGACTGAAACCTCCACAAACTGTAAGCTAAATAAACACCTTTTCCCTGAATTTTGGGTGTCAGGTATTTTGTCTCAGCAATGAGAGAAAAGTAAACAAGACAGTGTGGATGAATATATATACTCAAACAAAGAAAAAGCTTCACTCGTGCATATATACATATACATACACGATGGAGACCACTGTGAAGCAGCCCTGAGCAGGACTTAAACTAACCAATGGGCTCTTTCTGTGAGTCTGCCCAAGGCCTAGGCTCCATCTCTGAAGATGGGAGGTGGACTCATAGGAAGTGAAACTCTGTAAGTCACTGATCCCTACTAGAGTGTGGAAGGGCAGATGAAGCTGGAAAGCCTCAGAGGACAAGGCAAGATCACTGACAAGAACACTTGGATCTGATCTCAACTAGACAAAGACTACAGCCTCAGGGAAATCCCTCCTGGGTGGATTAGCTTAATACTTATTAAGGATTAATTTAATACCCTACATGGCCAAGTCCTTGAGAAATTTCATCTGTCTTGAGTTCTCCCCTCCCGTCTCCTGATGAACAAATAAATACAGACCACCCAGAGAAGGTTTTGGTTTTAGCCTCATGAGAATCTCAAATTCTGTGAGCAGGCTTTGATCCTCCTGGAGCCCTAAAATCATTACATTTGCCTCATTTTATTTAGCCTTCACTGCATACTCATTTGTGAGACTGATAACCTGATCAGTCCATAAAAACTAAGGGAAATTAGCAACATGATACATATACATATACTTATACATGTACATGTACATATATATGCATGTACATGAACAAATATTACATACAAATGATCTTCAGACCTATGATAACTCCCTCACCATCCAGAAAAACCAAACTGGACTTTAGGTGCCTTAATACCTATTACTTGTTCTTAATGTTTTGTTCCTTCATTTAGTAGGGTTGTGATTTTTGTTTAAAATGTATTCTGACTCACCTCCAGATGTGTTGCCATCTTCAGTTTCCTGTAGGCGTTGACTTACACGGTAGACAAGATAAAAGCATCAGAATGTGTGGAGAGGATTTCAGCCTTCTTGAAAGTTGGTAGAATGGTAAGCAGCGTCAAATCACTCTCTCCACGCTTTGGAATAAAGACACTGGAAGATACCAATTTCAGGAAGGTTACAAGCTAAAAGGCTTTTACCCTGCCCTCATGTCCAAAAAGATGGTTCACCAGTAAGTTCTTTGCATTTGGAAATCTCTAAACACGTAGCCCACTATCATTCTACTGCTAGAATGTTGATGATTCTCTGGCAATGATCAGGGCTCTGATGTCCTCCTTTGTCCAACAATGATAACAGTCTTGCTTGAATCAGATATTACCACAAAAGTGTAGCCCACAGAACATAATTACATGCATGAAGTTACAGAGGAATTTCCTTTTCCTTCTCTGCTTTTGAGTTCTTTCAAATTTGTTTTGTTTTTTTTTTTTTAAATTGTTTCTTTTTGGTGATAGTGAATATTAGGTTTAGGGATTTTTTTAAGTTCCTGTATTTGTCATTTCTTCTTTCCTTCTCTCCTGCCTTCTCTAGAAGTGTAGTGAGGGTTGGATTATCTTACTTTCACCTCAAGATATGCTTGCAAACTTTTTTCCTATTTATTTGTATTTTTTCTTCTTTTCCATTTAAAATTTTCTTCCTTTATTTACTATTCTTTATTTTACTCTCTGTATAATTTTTGCCCTATTTCTAGCTCTATTTTTAAAATTTCATTTTTCCACAATTTCCTTTTTTTTGCAATTCCATAGACACTCTTTTACTCCCCAGAGAGATGCTTTACACACATATATTCTCCACCCTTTCCAATCATTGACTGGAAGTTTCATAATTTTCCATTTGCATCACCAATTTCCAAATCTTAATTTAACAATGTACTCCAGAAACTTTATTAACTTCATCATTTACCTCTGTAAAGTTTCTGTTGAATTTTTTGCTACCATTATGAGAGAAATATTTTCTGTATATAATTCACATTAGCTGTAAGTCAATATGTAGTTTGATTTTATATTTCACTATATTTTGAATTTCTCCTCTAGGATTAAATGTTCTGTATAACTAGTTTTTATGATATGCTAACATCTAATTTCTCCTAGGTGATACTACTGTCGCTATTTCACATGATATTAATAGGGTCACATGATTGTCACTACTTCTGTTTCAGCCAATAATCAAAACACCTGTGTGACATTACCAATGCTAAAGTCTGATTCCTCACAAAATGGTTGTGGTGCTAAGTGCGCTGCATCCTCTGTTCCCAAAATAACAAGTTGTTGAATATAGGGGTGATGGGAAAGAGTATAGTTAGCGACACCAATAGAATATCATTGAAAAGCAAGTACAACATGGAAAAACAACCAAGATGATTGGTTTAATAGCAGCAAATTTGTTACGTTAGAAGCATCCGTAAACACGAGTGCAAACCTCCCCACCAAAAAAATTAAGTTGAAAAAAAGGCTTTAAATACTTCACAAAGCACCAGCATATCCTAAAGACATTCCAGTGGGCTCCAACATGCAGAATTGTACATAAGAACTTAAATTCTTTCACAATTTTAAGGGACAAAGACAACCTTTGTGTAAATGTGGAGAAGATGGTTGTGGTCATCTGTGTCACCTAATGTTGAGTCTGTGAACAAATGCAAGGTTTTACCAAATGCTTTTCTTTGTGAAACATACAATGCGCAAACAGAAGAGTTTAAGAATGAAGGTATTACTGTATCAGCCATACACGTGAATTACTGGAAAGTATGGGAGGTGGTTAGAAAAAAAACTCAAAGATACTCAGGAACATTAGCGAAGACCTAACTTAATATAGAACAGATGTAATAAGAAAAAGGTGTTGTACCTCTCAGCAGACATTAAGAGTGGCTGTACGAAATAAGAAAAATGATACACAGCACAAATGACAAGTATGCCATAAAACTGAAGTGCATTTTAAAATTAGGAATCCGGGAGAATTGCTTGCCAGGAAAGCACAGGGTCCTGAGTTCCATTCCCATGACAAAAAAGAAAATAGGGAGAGAGAGAAAGAGGAGAGAGAAATCCAGGAGAATAAAACTCATATTGAGAGTAAAGGCAACAGCACAGAAGAACGTGAGGACGCACATCCAGAACTAGAGTACAGTGATGCTTTTGACAGCCATGTGCTTAGGACACCTGAAAAACAGCATGAGGATTTGAAACATTGATGCAAGGACTGTAAGGCTATACAAGGAAAAATAATCAAATAATAAATAAAACATGGGAAAAATGAGAAGTCCACATAAATGGCATAAAAAAGCCTGTTCACACAAATAACTGCAGAAAACTCCACAAATATACAGATAAAAATAAACATAAAGTTAATGGAGGCATATAGAGCACCAAATAGCCTTGAGTAAAAGAGAAGCACTCCTTAGAATTTAGTACTTCAAATTCAGAAACCCATCACAGAGGCAAAATCTTAATAGATTTTTTGAAAACAATGTCAAATACACAGCTTAGTCTACTAGAAACCCACAGACTTCTCTATAGAAACTTTAAAGCCAAGAAGTCTTGCAGCAACATGTTTCAAGCCTAAAAAGACGTCAACTTCCAATTTTGATTTATGCATCCTTCCAAAGTTTCCCTTAAAATTAATGGAGATATTAGATATTTTCATGGCAAGGAACTCTTCCATAAATTCATGAGCTCCAAATGAGCTTGCAAACATTTTGCAGGGATATTATAGAAAGCTATAATGAAGGCAAAAGTGTCAACATGTAAAAAAACTGAATGAATCTCAGGGATGAGCAGCTAAGCAAATGAGGAAAAATGAAAAAGTCAGCAACAGGAAAGGAATGAACTGAGATTAATAAGTCAGGAGCTCAGTAATAATACTCAGCATAGATGCTATCAACACCCCAGCCAATACTCACATTGATAGCTTGGATCATGACACATACCCATATGCAGGATATAAGAAGCACATTGAATTAAAAATAATACAGATTAAAACTCAAAGGGTGTAAACAACATTCCATGAAATGAGAACCTAGAATAAAACAGGAGTGGCTATTCTAATTTCACACAAAATGATTTCAATGAAACTGATCAGAAAGACAACAATGTTCAATACGTACCAGCTAAGAGACCAATTTAAGAAGAGATAACAATTATAAACATATATGCACCAGATACCACTGGATCAATTCATTAAACAAAGACTAACGGACTTGAAGATGACATAAATACCAACGTGATATTAATGGGGACTCCATACTCCAGTGTCGCAAGTGGACAGATGACTGGAAAATATTTTAACTAAGAAATGCTGGAGTTGAAGCAAAGCTTTGAAAAAATACATTTAGTGCTTAATCTGCAGAGTGTTGCATACTTAGTACACACAAAATAATCCAATTATCCCATGCCAATGACCAGATCATAAAGCCATTCAAATAACCATCAAAAGCAAAAGAAACCACATAAAGTGTGCAAACATATGAAATCACAGATGAAATTAAAGTAGGAATTAGATATTTTAAAAATCAAATTTCAATGTCAGTATCATATGTCCAAACCCCTGGAATGTAGTGATAACAGGCTTTATAAGGTACCTCATAGCAGTGAATGTCCATATCAGAAAAATAGAACAAGCTGAAATAAATGAACTAATGGTAAACCTCAAATTTCTTAAAAATAAAAACCCAGCATAATCCAAATCCAAAACTCTTATGAGAAAGTACATCATAATAATCATGGCAAAAATTAATGAATTTCAGACTAAAATTCAATACAGAAATCAATGAAAGGAAGAATTATTTCTTTTAATATTTAAACATAATAGAAAATCCTTTACCTAACCTTCACCAATATGACATTATTACAGATTTTGCTAAATCTGGAAGATTATCACTATCTATTTTTAGATCCTATACTCTAAATAAAAACAATATGCAAGGCAAATGGATCAGTTAGTCCATAGGAACATATAATTAATGTAAAAAGTATGATATAAATACTTGAATAAGCTAATAAAGTCAGTGAATTGGAGAAGTCATAAAAAAGTACTTACTAAGGAAAGTATGTGTCCTGACATAGACACTACTGAATTGTACTAGTACTTAGGAGAAGATTTAATGCCAGTATTCCTGAAAGTCTTTAATGAAATCAAAGTGCACCAGTACTCCAAATTCGTGCTGGCAGAAAACATTGCAATGATTCCACAGCCAGAAAATAAGCAACCCAGAAAAACAGAACCATGAACCAAACTCTTTAATAAATATACAAAATATCTCAGGGGTACAGACAACTACAGTGTAGCAAATCTTCAAAAAGCTCATACATCACTCAAGAGATCTAAGGTTGGTTCAACATACTCAAGTCCACAATTGTCAAATATTACATGAACAACTCCAAGGTTGAATGCTACCTGACTTTCCCAATAGACAAAGATAAAGCATTTTACAAAATGCAACATTAACTCAATGTAAAAATCATAATAGAAAATTGGAAAAGAAAGCCATTATGTTAATCTGATAAAAGCCATCGCTGACAAACCACTTGCCACAATTACAGTAAATGTGGAGTAGGTGAAATTATTGCAGTTAAATTCAGGAGGAAGACAGCATGACCTCTATCACTATTTTGTTTTATATAGTTCTTGAAACGTTAGCAAATAAGGCAGGACAAGAGACACAAATAGAACTACTATGGGTAGAAATGGAAGAAGGAAAACTCCGAATTTGCTGATGACATGCTTCTCTCTATAGGAAACCCCCAAATGCTACCAAAAGACTCCTAGATCTGACAACCTAATCTTAGAGTGTAAGGGAACACAAAGACAATACTCAAAAACCTTAGCATTCCTGTATACCGATAGCAGACTCAGTAAAAGAAAGTTATTTTTAGTAATACACTAAAGTATATTTTTAAAAAATACTTTAAATTTTCATCATAAAATTTGACATTGTGAGGAACTAACTTAGCTTCAGTAGTGAAAGATGTCTATAATGAATAGTCTGGTAGTCTAGAAATAAGATTGGAAAGGATATCAGAATATGAAAAGCTATCCCTGTTCCTGAGTAGGCAGAACCAATATAGTTGAAATGATTATGCTTCTTAAAATATTATGTAGATTTTGTGTTCCCCAAGAAAATACTAATTTCACCTTGCAGAAGTGGAGAAATAAATCCTCAAATTCATATAGAATGAGAAGAAGCCTACAATAGCCAATGCAATCTGCGCAACAAGGGCAAGGCAGGTGCATCACAGTCCTAGGCTTCAAGTTATATTCCAAACCTGCACTGATAAAAACAACGTGATATTGTTTTACAGATAGACTCAATGAGAAATGGAATAGAACAGAAGGCATAGAAACAACTCCAATCACACTCAGGTATCTTGTTTACGAGGAAGGACCAAATACCTTTGTTGCAGGAAAGACAGGCTCTTTAACAGGTGGTTCCTGGGAAAACTGACAGAGCCAACTCTCTCACTCTGTACTAAACCAAAATCAAAATAGACAAGAGATATAAACATTATTACAAAACCATTGCACATCCTGGAAGCTAAAATAGGTAAAACACTTGCACACACAGGTTTAGACTCTGGCTCTCTGAACACAAACCTGGCTGCCCAAGAAATAAACAAAGAATCAACACAGGAGATACCATTATACTAGCAAGCTTTTACCCAGGAAATGTCACCACGAAGAGAGTAACAAGACAACCTATGTGCAATGGAAAAGAATTTTTGCAACCTGCTTCAGAGAGAGAGGTAGGGAGTTCATGAACGAAAAACAAACTACAGGGGAGTGACTTTAAAGAATTAACAAGTGGGATCTCCTCTTTTCAAAAGGTTTTGTACTTCAAAAGAAATCACCAACAGAGTGAAAAAAACCAAACAGTTTGGGAAAAAATGTTACCAACTGCCCCACAGACAAAAGATCTTTATGTAGAACATGTAAAGAACAACAAAAAAAAACTAAGCTCCCCCAAATTCAAGGATCAAATCCACAAATGGGTATTTTAGATGAATACACACATCTCAGATGAAAAAATGCAAATGGCAAGTAAATATATGAAAATATATTCAACACTTTGGTCATTCAAGAAATGCAAATTAAAACAGCACTGAGGTTCCATCTCACCCCAAGAAGAATGACTGTCATCAAGACATCAGCCAGGAACAGATGCTGTTGTGGCTGTGGGAGAAAGGAACTCTTCTTCACCGTCAGTGGGAATGTAGACTGGTTCAAGTACTGTGGAAATCAGAGTAGAGATTCTTCACAAAACTACGATTAGTAGTCCCACTCCACCAACCTATTCTTCTGGGTATTTTCCCAGAAGAATTAAAGTCATCATCCCACAGTCATATATGCACATTCATGTCTACAGCAGCACAATTTTTTATAACTAAATCTTGGAAAGAAGCTAAATCCGACTCATATGTGTAGACATCATGTTGTCTCTCTAGTGTAAAGAAAGTGAACAAGTAAATAAAATATAAAAGGTACAATAGATGTTGTAAAGTGAAGCAAACTGCTCAAAATGGGAGAACTGTGATGGTGGAAGGGAGGAAAGACAGAAAGAAGGAAGGGGAAAAATATGTACATACGTTATACATACAAGATAGCTAAGAAAAGTTTTGTACTAATTTCTCTTGGTTTATTAAAGGAACAGTTAATGCTTAGCTCTTGGACCAATATTACATGCTCGTATCTGGTAAACTGAACAAAGACGTTGAAGCCAACAATATGCAATAACCACTGCTGAATTCCTACCATCTTGTTTTGATACTATGTATCATTCTTAATATTTTAAAATTTTTTATTCTCTTTAAAATTTATTATTCTCTTACAAATTATATAAGAACATACATAAAAGATATTAACACAAAGAAAAAGTTAAATTATTGAAGACTCTAAATTCAAATAAAACAAGATGTAGATCACTGAACCTAGGAGAACTTTCTATGATGAAGACCATGCTCTACGTCCTGTTGATTACATCCTATCAGAAGTCAGTAAGTAAGATAATAAATAAGAAATTTGGTGTAGAGAATTTAACATAGATTTAGTGAAAAAAATTTAGTAGAAACAATATGACTGTATAGTAAAGTGCAACAGAATTTTTTTTTTGTAATTGCCAAAATAAATCTTAATCTTGAAGCAAGCAATGTCATGGTATAGATTCAAAAGAGCCATGAAATGAGGTCAAAATAATAAAAATTAGGAATTGAGACTGGAGAGGAAATGGCTACAGAATTAAATTTTAAAGAGCCGGAGATAGTGCTCTCATATCAGCGTCTAACAAGTGACAAGACTCACTTTTTAAAAGAGTCAGACTCACATTTAATATTCAGGGACAATTGCCTCAAAATGAAGTGTGCACAAAGTAGAGAATTTCTAGATTTGGAGGCCGGTTCCCCAGGCAAGAACTCACTCACACTTCTTGCAAACTCGTGAACACTTCAGTTCCTAACTTTCTGGGAAAATGCACGCTCGGCTTGGCTTCTCTTTATACAGAGGAAACAGCTAAACAGACCTGATGGGGGCCACATGGCAGGGAGGCACCCTGATTGCACACACCTGAACCTAATCACGGTGCACTGTTTGAGGGCACAGTGTTCACTTTGATTTTATTCTCCAAACAAGAATAAAGATACACACCTCACAGAAAATGGAGAGCAAACAAGAAAAACCACAATGAATTTAAAACCCAAAATTTTTTCAGTCCACTGTTTATAAACAAAAATTCTTAACTGCTTTCCTTGTTTCAGGAATCATTTTGGGTTATCAACAGACAGTAAGAAAACATGCACCTTGGGAATAAGCGCACAGTTAAATGCCGAGTGAAGGAGGACAGTGATTCGGAGCCCTTGAGCTCTGTTTCACAGAACACACTGATACAGCGCTGATCAGGGTAATTGAACTGTGATTAGGTGCAGGAGGTCCTCCTCATAAGGAGCTAGCGAAGGTGCACAGTATCAGCTATTTCAGCTGTATCTAACTGATGTTTGAAGTTTGATCTCCTTGTTTTCTATGCCCTTGTTCTACAATGCTGAAGTACACTTTTTGGTTTAATTATGTTTTATGGTACAGTTCAAATATACGTAATGATCACATTCTCCACGGGAAACTTGTACCTGTGCGTGATACATCTTGATTCCTCTTTTATCCCATTCCCTTCCCCTCTCTCCGACCCCTCTTCCCCTTCTTTTCACAACAATTCATTTCAATTTTTGTCCTTTTCTCATTTTGCTTTTCCTTTCCTCCTCCCCCAAGTTCCCTTTTCTTTATCAACATCAAGGGCTAATATCTGGAACATGCAGAGAAGTGAACACAGTGATTCATGGTTGTTGTTGTTGCTGACCTCTCAGGACCTGGGGGGGTTGTGGGAGGTCTCAGATTCTGAATTCAAATTCATCTGCATTGCCTCATTCCAAGAAATCCGCTAAATATACCTGCTATAAAATTGCCCTTCAACAGGTGACAAAGTGGGCATAGCACAGAGCAAAATTTAGTTACTATTCAAATGAAAAAGAAGAATAAATGTGAAGAAGTCTTCAAGTATTTAAAAGTTAAGTAAACAGCTGTAAAATACAGTATTGCTGTGGTGAGAAGACATGATAAATATACTTAGTTTTCAGCCAGGATGAAAATGCAGATGCAGAATCTCAGACAAGGTGATAGGAAATTAACAATGGTTGTTGTATTACATACTGATATCTTCAGTTTGGATATGCAGATAAACAAATACAGACACATAAGAATGATCATACTTTTAAACATTAGCTGTTCCTTTCAATAGAGCAATACAAGTCAGTAGTACAACTACGTTAGCTATCCTGTGTATACTTATATACATATTTCCCCCCATCTATCTTTTCTCTTCCCCCTCATCCCAGTTGTTCTTTCCTTTTGAGCAGTTTCCTTTCCTTTCACAATGGCTATTGTATCTCCTAGATTTTATTCACTTTTTTAGGTTCTTATATTAGTGAGATAATATGGTATTTACACAGGCAGGTCTGATTTATTTCACTTATGAGTATGGCGTGTTTGAATTTGTCTTAGGGTTCTTCATTAAAAATATATTTCTTAATGATTTTCTTATGCAAAATACTCAGCATTTGAAGTATCATTGTGAACTCTTTTTTTTTTTTGGTTTTTTTTTCCTCCGGTACCGGGAACCGAACTCACGACCTTGTGCTTGCCAGGCAGGCGCTTTGCCGCTGAGCTAAATCCCCAGCCCCTCATTGTGAACTCTTGATACATGTGTTCAGAGAGACTAGGCAGTGCCTCCTTTTTGTGCTAACTAGGTTTTACGGGTTACTCCTTGTGTTCTAATCAACTTTCAGTTGCCAAAGGACAAAATGAACTCAGTTTCATTGCACTCAAATCCATCCATAAATTTCTTCAGGATAGTTCATTGGTTTAAGCTTGGAGATTTCAGATTTCAGATTTCTGATGAGTAAGCGAGAGGAATTTTCATCTGTATTTTTGTGGATGCCTAACACCTGTAACCAGGGCCAAACATGCTGTTTCCTGCCAGCTAGAGCCTCCTGTCCTGTGTGAGTCATGTACAGCATGGAGGACCTCATAGCTTTCCAAAATTTAGATAGAGGCAGTGCACTCTCCAAAGGTGGCAGCCAGTGGATCAAATACTGTCCAGATGTGAGGAGGATCTCTATGGGGATGCTCCCGTGTTCATCCTTTTATTCCAAAATGATCACCCCCTGTGCAGAGCTCCGGCAATCCACACCATGTTCTCCTTCTTGGGCCATACTCCAGGTACTTCAGTTTCACAACTCCCAGGTGTGGTGTCCTCTGTCATCCCTTCACACTATCTGAAGTATTTCCCTCAGGTCGTACCATACATTTCTCTGGATAACGCTTTCTTGAAATTCCAATGCTCCCTTTCCAGTTTTCCAAAATAGAACCAATGTAAGCAGAATCAATCCAGGTGCCTTTATCTGGAGAAGAATTACAGGGTTTTCTCCATGTGAGGGAACTATACAAATTTTTGCTAAACCTTTCCTGTGCAGCCTGTACAATACTAAAAAATTCCTTTAGGATTTCCCTATGGCTTGTAGGATTGTGTGTAAGCCTTGCAGGACCCTCTAAATTAAGTTTTATGCTTGAAGAATTCGAGCTGCCCACTTTGAATAATTTTTCACATCTGCAATGGGGAGCTGCTAACACTTACCAGGCACAGGACTAGGTCTATGACAGTATTTCCACTAAGTGGCATCTTGGTGATGCATTGCATAATTTTATCCTTTTTG
Source organism: Chinchilla lanigera (assembly GCF_000276665.1). Classification (NCBI taxonomy): domain Eukaryota; kingdom Metazoa; phylum Chordata; class Mammalia; order Rodentia; family Chinchillidae; genus Chinchilla; species Chinchilla lanigera. Next base: position 144,577 of record NW_004955624.1, read on the forward strand.
AGAAATGAAAGGATCATTCCTACAAAATATGGCCATTTTGATGAAATCCTCATCAGACATTTTTACCATGTTTTGCTATGCACAGTGAAATTTGCATACATGCAGATGTCCAATGATTTAATTTAGCTGCAAAAACTGCGATGCTGGGAATACTTCCTCAATTTCTCTTCAAGAAACTTTCAATTTCACCAAGTTCAGCAGTATATCTGTGACTGGTGTGAAATGCCACTGCCCCTGCCTGTGCAGCACACACTTTCTCCATACAGACTACATACTGCTTTCTCATTGCCTTCAGCCTCTCCAATGACTGTCTAGGCCTTTTGGAGTGATCTTCCACTATGGTCAGCACCCAACTTATGAATGAGTTCAGGGAGAACATAAGTCAGTTTCTTTCGAATGTCGAACAAAGTAGGTCTTAATACACCTGTGACACATGTACAATGTAAAACCTAAAGCCAAACACAAATTCTACACACTTTTCTAGCTGCCTTAAAATGGTGATCAGTACAGTACAACAGACGAGTGAACTGACAAGTGGTACTAGCTGGAGGAAGGGGAAAGGAGGGTGGGAAATGATGGACATGAAGGACGAACAAGAGACTGGAAGGCAAGGTGGGACACGGCCCACACCTGATGCTGACGGCAGTCTTATATTCAGTTGTCTACCCTCTTGGAAATGATCCAGTAATAGCTGAGCAGCAGCTTTTTTTCTCAGAGGATTGTGTTTCACCGGACGGCATTCTGATTGGCTGTTGCTACCTTTGTGTTTCATTCTACACTGGAGTCCTTTGCCCCAAATGGTGCCTCATCAAGTAAAGAAAACCCCCTGGCCATTTCCTGTGTTGCAAATGTCTTTGATTATTCCATTACATCTTCTGCTTGTCTCTTCTTCTAACTGGGTATTTAATTGCATCAAGACCTCCTGAGAAAGTGCCCAGTGTTACACAGCTGGAGTGGTAGGTCCTTCTAAGTGTCTTGCTATGTTGGGGAAGAGCTCTTTGGACTCCTCACATACCTTAAATCCATGAACTTCATGAATAGTGGGCAAAGATGCTTCAAAAGCCCATTCACGGTAACAGCAGAAACCTCATAGCAAACAGAGTTGATGTTTTCTATGGACTTTTAGAAGTTTGTTAGTATCTACAAATATCCATGATGCCAGGTCTCTTGATATTTAAAAGTTTACAACTTGAATGTTTGTAAAATGGGCACTTAACCAAGTCTTTCTTCAGTTTTGTATTTTTCTTCTTTTCATACTGAAGTTTGGTGCTCAAGACTTGGAATGTCGGTGTTCTTCAGGACAAGCACTTGCCGTTGGTAGACAGGAAATTGTTTCCCTTGGGATCTCTGCCAATGATTTTAGAGATGCTTCTTTCCCTTTGCGGGGGCTGGAAAACACCTTCTCTGTGGAGACAGAAGCCTGCTGGGTGTGTGAGGGGTGCCCTTGCTTTGGCGCCCCAGGCCAGGCGGAGGACTCAGAGACTGCAGGGAGAAGGGACTCCAATGCTCACCTGTTACCACCCGCGGGAGGGGCGACTGCCACTTTCCAGGTGCTTAGGGACCACAGTGACTTCCTGGGTGGCACTAGGGCTGGGTCCAGGGAGATGCCATGGTTGCGCTGCCGGCCCTCCGGCTCTGGCGCCCTGGTGTGTTTGTTAAGATGTTTTTGTTCTTTTATCTTTCAAATAAAAAATAACGCAGACACAGAAACCAAATGGGTCATCACAAAGCAAGGAAGATGAACTCAGAGGACTGGCTTGGTGACAAGGCTGGGGCTGGGAGGCAGAACGTGATTTATGGAAACCACGTGTATATAGTTGCGGTGAAGCAAACACAAGGAAGAATGGATTTAGTGATAGAGGGGGAATGATGGATGAAATGGAGAGGGCAGAATGCAGCAATTTAAAGAATAAATTTAAGGAAGCAGCAATCTGAGGAGAATTGTAGTAAAACACTGAGTACTAGCAGAGAGAATCCAGCCAAGTTAGAACTAGCATCAATTTGAGAATGGGAAGTAGGCAGTGAAGGCTCAACCCTGATTGGCTACATGAACTGTCACTCACACACAGGGAGGACATTTAGTGGCTCAGACGAACAACGTGGTCCTCGAGTCACTCTAGGTCTACCTCTCCCTGCTCCCCTGGGGAGACCCTACTTTACTGCCTCTGTGCCTGGGTCCTAAGAAAGAACTGCAATCCCCTTCTCTGTCTGCAAAGCCTTACAGCTGCTTGGATATAATCAGTGTCTGGTCTGAGGAACAGGAAATGTCTACGTGCAGAGCACAGCCTGGACATCCTTGTGAGCAGCATGCAGCAGACCATGTACACCACAGTCAGGCAGCAGCAGGAGGCACCTCTGGAAGCCAGGAGCAGGTGACATGGCAGGCTGAGTTACCCAGTATGTGAGGTGCTCCATCCAGAAACTCTAGGTAGTGAAATTGTTGGTGGGCCATAGTTTATTAGTAATCTGGAACAGCTTTGGTGTTTTTGCACTGAATATAAGGTCGCCATTTTCCTGTCTGTTTTTACTTATTTGAGTTATGTCTCTTTCCTTGGTTAGCCTGGCCAACCATTACATCAATTTTCTTTATGTTCTTAAGAAACAAACTTTGCAGTTGACTGTTTTGTAATGCATGTATACTGTTATATTTCTACTATAACTTCCAGTACTAATGTTCTGTCCTAATTTTTGCTCTGCTTCCTCCTTGTGTTTTGAGGGCCCTGAGTTGCACTGTTAGGTTCAGCTGAGGTCTGTCCTTGGTTATGAGGGAGGCACTTATTGCTACAACCTTCCTCCTTGCCAGGCATTTTCTGTGTCCTGGAGGTTTTAGAATTTTGTTTTTCAACTGTAGTTTGTTGCAAGATTGTTTTAAATTTTCTGTTATATTTTGTTTTGCTCACTGAGCAAGCAGTAATTGTAGAGTAGGTTCTTAATGATGAAATGGATAGATCCTCATAATTCCTTTAGAGTCGCTGTGGCAGCACCTAGTGGAGACTATGTGCCATGGCCAATATGGCACTAGCCCTTAGAAGCCATGTGCTATGCCCCACCCTTCTTCCTGGAGTCAGATTACAACTTCTTACTCCCTTTATGTAATGTCCTGTTTCATTTTCCCATGCTCCCACCCAATGCTAGCTGGCCACGTCAGCTAGCCCACCCCCTAAACCCCACCTCTAGCCTGACCATATATAACCCTTGTCCCCTTTGTCCAGCCCAAAAAACTTGCCCCCTTTCCACCCCTTCTCTTCACGGTCTACTTCTGGCCGTATAATTAAAGCATTTTATTGTTTTATTACTCTCTGTGCCTCTGGCTGGACACCTTCTAGAAAGGGTTTGTACAGTTTCTAAATTTCATGCTATTGTTCATTTCCACCTTTAATTCATTATGAATAGAGAAGCTCTCTTGTATGATTGTAACATTTTCTCATTTGTAAGACTTGTTTTGAGACTTAGTATGTGTTTTGTCTTGAAGACTGTTACTTATGAGGAGGAGAATGCAAATTCTCCAGCTCTTTCATATATTCTTCTGTCAATATATCAGTTGCACTTGATCTCCGGGCTAAATCTTGTTTCTCTGTTGAGTGATACATTATTTATATTTGACCTGGATGATTCCTGCACTGAAAGAGTGGGGTGTGATTTTCCCAAGTGCTCCTATACTGGAGTGGATCTCTCCCTTTATGTCTAACAAAGATTGCTTTATAACGTTAATGTGTTGCTCAAGTCACTGCTGCGCTTGACAACCCCAGGCTTTACACTGGGGAGGTAATTTATACCACTTTCTTTTGCAATTCAATTCCTAATGTCATTTCAAAACTATGTGAAAGGAGCCTATGCTTAAATTGGCCTTGATTGTTTTACACTCTTTAGGTCATCAATCATCTGCCTCAGGCTCTGCAGGGAGCAGCTGGGAGCTCAGGGAAGCAGATGAGGTGGAGGATGTACCCTGTGGAATTGTAACAAATAAAACACTGGGTAGTGAATGCTCTTGTGTCCCCATTCTGTAAAACTAGATTTTACAGAATGAGGTGGAGGATGTACCCTGTGGAATTGTAACAAATAAAACACTGGGTAGTGAATGCTCTTGTGTCCCTATTCTGTAAAACTAATTTTATCTCCATTGTTATTTTTGTGGTGGTTGGAATTAAAAACATGGCATTGTATTCAGCTGCATTCCCAACCTTACCTTAAAATGCATTCATTTATTCTTGCATCCATTCATGCGCTCATCCAGTGCCAGAGAACCGCTGTCTTGCTCAGTTGCTCCCCCGGGGCTTGAATGAGACATGCTTCTGCATGAGTTAGAGTGAGGGAATTATCAGCCTCTGCATCTCTCCTGTTTTAAAGAGTGATAAGTAAAACTGAAAGGAGAAGACAGAATCCTCACGTATTTTCTACACTGTGAGAATATAATTCTTTTATTACTGTGAAACATACAACGACACTCTCTTCCTGGTGTGAAACTCAGTGAATCTTCATGGACATAGAAAACTGAGTGCACTGAAGGAATGTTCTGCTCAGTCCAGCTGACTGGCACCTCTTCTCTCATCCAGCTTTACTGGGAAAAAGAAGCAAAACTTTGTAATAGTTTTTCAACAAATCCTAGAGACAGAGGGAAGTCTCTCTAAGCATCAAATGAGCCCAGAAGGAAATTCTGCAGCAATCCCAGAATCAGACAGATGCTTTCCTATGGCCCTGTCTGTCCCATCCTGCTGTAGGCACTCTACCATCTGAGACCTTCCTGATCCATCAGGGAGTGTGGACCAGCACGGGCGGCAGTCAGACGCAAAGGAAGGTTGGGCAGGGGCAAGTACTGTGCTGTATGTATGGCCTGGTAGTTCTGTCTGCGTGCTTAACTTGGCAGATGTCAGTGGCTGGCCCTGGGCCACCAGGAAATGTCTGCAGTTCTTTACTGCCTGCCCACCCACCTCATTCTTGGCCTCTTCTCTCTCTTTGAAATTACTGAATGGATGAAAGGTTGCATCTGGTGAATTCCAAAGAGATCCTCAGATGTCTTTGGCACCTCACAAGGTGCAGGAGCATGACCATTTTCCACATTTCCACTGCCTTGCAAAAAATTAAAATATGGGAGCACTTCTCTGGAACCATGGTCAAATACGTCCATAGAACTACAATTCATAAAATTTCCCTTTGGGACCCAATTCCTCCGTCAAATTCTTATGGGATTTCCTTTTCAATTTTTGCCATAAAAACAAGAATGTGATTTAAAGATCTTGGCCCAAACCTAACCATTAGCTTTTTGCAGCAAAACAACACGGCATACAAAAATTTCCTTTGTGACCCTCAAACTTAAGGTATACCCACGGTTCCAGAAAGGGTAAGTGGGAGAAGGTTCCATAAATTCTGCTCACTTCCCTTTCACTTTGTGCCTGTTTTCCTCCTTGAATCAGTCCCATTCCTTCTCCTCATGAGTCTCAGGAGCTCATACTCTGGCGGGATTATCCACAGAAATAACTGACATAGGCATCAGGATGAGGTCAGTGCAGAAAGAAGTAGTGAAGCGTAAGATGCTGTGATTGCAGGGCACGGATGCTCTGGGAGACTCATCTGCGCCTGAGCAAGGAAGCAGGCAGTGAACGCAAAATGACAGTGAGAGAAATAAAACTTTATTTATTCCCATTTTCTACCATCACATCTGGTGATGAATGTTATATTAGCTTTCATTAAATAATTCCACATGAATTGTGGAAACTGCCCTGATATCACACGTGGGGTTTATCTGCTCTAGCCTCACATCATGCTGTCTGCCGGTGTCTGAACTCCATGCCCTGGCACCTCTGTCACCCAGCTGGCAGTTTCATCCTAAACCCTTCCCCCATCAAGATCCACCTTGTTTCTCTCCCCTATGGCCTTGCTGGCCTCAGTTTCTCAGTTACTATCCACTGAGGCACAACATCTCCCTCCCGTCTCCTACTGTCCCTACCTCCTCCTCCTCATTACTTTCCTTTCCTCTGTCCTGCTCTATGTGGCAGGTGTACCTATATTTCTGAATATAAAAGACAAACTTATCTGTGCTTATATGTAACTGGATTCATGTTTCATAATTACTTTAATTAGATGATGCACATGACCACGTGACCCAGGAACACATGTACACTCGCCCTGGAGTATACCCATCCCTCATTGCCCCATCACCCAGCATCCTGTGCAGGAAGCAACTTCAAGTCCGGTGATATTTGTGCAACATCCACCTGCCCAGCAATGTGCTGACAGACTGGAAGAAGCAGTGTAATTTAAGGTTAGTACATTTCACTCATTTTTCTCTAAATTTTTCTCAGGAGTATAGTGCATTGGAAAATAAGGAGTGATAGACATGTAAATATCAGTGTAAGAAATATAGGAGTTTTAAAAGTTGTTTCCCAGAGAAATGGTAAAATATTATTTTATATGCAAAATACTTCTAGAATGTAGAAGTTTTAATAGAATATATCCAGGCATTCTGATTTTAGGGTGTAGGTTATAATGAGGTATATAGCAAGGTGAATTTTTCACTGGCCAGTTAAAGCCTATTTTATTTATTCAACTTTAATGATTATGATGGATTAGAAATATACAATCTCAGATGAAGTTCACCCACCTTGCATTTGTGCATGTTCATATCTCACTGTACATATCAATAATACCCTGCTGTCAATCTTCACATCTTCCCATGTTATGCACTGAAGCCTAGTGAGTCTCTCTTTGCCTCAGATGGTGATCATCTGGGTTTGTCAGATTTCTCATTATCACAATCTATTTCACCCTTACTGTGCAATGGAAATATTCATCATTCTATTTGTCAGTAACACTGCACTAAACCTGAGACATTCTAATGCCTGTGCTCTACCTCTGAATAAAACCCAATTGTCTCTTTCCAATTCTGGAGAGTGGCTTTTTTTTGTTTTGTTTTGTTTTTTTTTGTTTTTTTTTTTGGTTTTTCTCCGGTACCGGGAACTGAACTCATGACTTTGCGCTTCCCAGGCAGGCGCTTTGCCGCTGAGCTAAATCCCCAGCCCCTGGAGAGTGACATTTTAAACACACTCTAGTTCATTATGGAAGACAAATACTTGTAGACCAAAGGAGTTCATATGTAAATATAAGTCCTTCATGTGCAACCAGTGTTCTTAAAATATTGATATTCTACATTTGTGTATGGCACAATGGAAAATATTTCCTTAGAGAGGAAATAATTGCTCTTTTGTGCTAACATCATTTATAGTTTTATTGCCATGCTAATGCTAATATAAATTATGCTCTGATTAAAAAATGTGTAGATGCTCCCAGGGGGAAACTATGGCTGAAAACTATGCAATAAACATTGTTTGAGAATGATAATCTACTAGGAAATGTTCTACTGCTGTAGGAAAACAATCCAGGATATTATGAATTTCAAAGTAAAAAATTGACACATAGACTGACATTTCTCAGTAGATATAATTAGGTTATTTTTCCCAGAAACCACTTTTCATGGTAGTAATCTAGGGCATACAATGCAAACTCTGTCCTTATACCAACCCTAACCCCCAGTACAAATTCTTCAACTTATTTCTCACTTTAATGCAGAATTCACTGCATCATGCTCAGCCATCCAGGTACTTCAGAGGTCCCTGGATTCACAGTCTAAAGGGATTTGGCTACCGCTTCCCCTGACAACAGACTTTGACATTATTTGATCAATGCTGATTTTCCAGCATGCAGAAAACAGGTATTGTGGGTTAAATAGGCTTCCACCCAGATTTGAAAGGAAGGATGTGTTAGTCAGTGTTCTCTATGACTTGTACATAATTTCCAGCAGCTACAATTTAAAGGGAGAGTTTAATTAAGCTCACAGTTTCAGGATACTCAGTCCAAGGTTAGCTGGTTGCAGGTGGAAGTATCATTGCAGAAGTTTAGGGAAGATCCAGCATGCCTAGTTTATGGCAGCCTGAAGCAGAGCTGTGTGTAGTGAGAGAGAGGAAAGGAGCTGTGAAGCATGTATAGTACCCATGGTCCGGCCTCCCTGATCCACACAGGCCGACATAGAAAGAGTTCTACCACTCTTCTAGGTGTTTCTTCATCCAGTCAGATTGACACTTTGGGCTTAATGGGTGCAGAAATCACAGGAGACGAGACAAGCAGCCCCT